>NW_027478610.1:600000-869465 GCF_051014685.1 Ptiloglossa arizonensis | reverse complement strand
TTTGAAGCCAAGAAATGGTTGAGAAGGTAAAAAATTTTTCGCAATTCTGCTGCCCCAAACGCTTAACCAGAATGGCCTAGGGGAAAAATACACATGCCGTTGTAATCGGGCGAGTTTCTACTTTCAGATGCAATAGGAATTTTTGGGTTAGGTCAATCCGTTCGCGAGATAAGGGAGTTTGAAGCTAAGAAATGGTTGAGAAGGCAAAAAATTTTTCGCAATTCTGCTGCTCCAAACGCTTAACCAGAATGGCCTAGCGAAAAAATACACATACTGTCGTAATCGGGCGAGTTTCTACTTTCAGATGCAATAGGATTTTTTGGGTTAGGTCAATCCGTTCGCGAGATATGGGAGTTTGAAGCTAAGAAATGGTTGAGAAGAGAACAGATTTTTCGCAATTCTGCTGCTCCAAACGCTTAACCAGAATGGCCTAGGGAAAAAATACACATACCGTTGTAATCCGGCGGGTTTCTACTTTCAGATGCAATAGCAATTTTTGGGTTAGGTCAATCCGTTCGCGAGATATGGGACTTTGAAGCTAAGAAATGGTTGACAAGACAACAAATTTTTCGCAATTCTGCTGCTCCAATCGCTTAACCAGAATGGCCTAGAGTAAAAATACATATACCGTTGTAATCGGGCGAGTTTCTACTTTCATGCGCAACAGGAATTTTTGGGTCAGGTCAATCTGTTCGCGAGATATGGGAGTTTGAAGCCAAGAAATGGTTGAGAAGGCAAAAAATTTTTCGCAATACTGCTGCTCCGAACGCTTAGCCAGAATGGCCTAGGGAAAAAATACACATACCGTTGTAATCGGGCGAGTTTCTACTTTCAGATGCAATAGGAATTTTTGGGTTAGGTCTATCCGTTCGCGAGATAGGGTATTATGAAGCCAAGAAATGGTTGAGAAGGCAAAAAATTTTTCGCAATTCTGCTGCTCCAAACGCTTAACCAGAATTGCCTAGAGTAAAAATACATATACCGTTGTAATCGGGCGAGTTTCTACTTTCAGATGCAATAGCAATTTTTGGGTTAGGTCAATCCTTTCGCGAGATATGGGAGTTTGAAGCTAAGAAATGGTTGAGAAGAGAACAAATTTTTCGCACTTCTGCTGCTCCAAACGCTTAACCAGAATGGCCCTAGTGTAAAAATGCACATACCGTTGTAATCGGGCGAGTTTCTACTTTCAGATGCAATGGCAATTTTTGGGTTAGGTCAGTCCGTTCGCAAGATAAGGGAGTTTGAAGCCAAGAAATGGTTGAGAAGGCAAAAAATTTTTCGCAATTCTGCTGCTCCAAACGCTTAACCAGAATGGCCTAGCGAGAAAATACACATACTGTCGTAATCGGGCGAGTTTTCTACGTTCAGGTGCAATAGGAATTTTTGGGTTAGGTCAATCCGTTCGCGAGATATGGGAGTTTGAAGCTAAGAAATGGTTGAGAAGAGAACAGATTTTTCGCAATTCTGCTGCTCCAAACGCTTAACCAGAATGGCCTAGGGAAAAAATACACATACCGTTGTAATCGGGCGAGTTTCTACTTTCTGATGCAATAGCAATTTTTGGGTTAGGTCAATCCGTTCGCGAGATATGGGACTCTGAAGCTAAGAAATGGTTGACAAGGCAACAAATTTTTCGCAATTCTGCTGCTCCAATCGCTTAACCAGAATGGCCTAGAGTAAAAATACATATACCGTTGTAATCGGGCGAGTTTCTACTTACAAATGCAATAGCAATTTTTGTGTTAGGTCGGTCCGTTCGCAAGATAAGGGAGTTTGAAGGCAAGAAATGGTTGAGAAGGACACAAATTTTTCGCACTTCTGCTGCTCCAAACGCTTAACCAGAATGGCCTGGGGGAAAAATACACATACCGTTGTAATCGAGCGAGTTTCTACTTTCAGATGCAATAGCAATCTTTGGGTTAGGTCAATCCGTTCGCGTGATATGGGTGTTTGAAGCTAAGAAATGGTTGAGAGGAGAACAAATATTTCGCAATTCTGCTGCTCCAATCGCTTAACCAGAATGGCCTGGGGAAAAAATGCATATACCGTTGTAATCGGGCGAGTTTCTACTTTCAGGTGCAATAGGAATTTTTGGATTAGGTCAATCCGTTCGCGAGATATGGGAGTTTGAGGCTAAGAAATGGTTGAGAAGAGAACAAATTTTTCGCACTTCTGCTGCTCCAAACGCTTAACCAGAATGGCCTAGGGTAAAAATGCACATACCGTTGCAATCGGGCGAGTTTCTACTTTCATGCGCAACAGGAATTTTTGGGTTAGGTCAATCTGTTCGCGAGATATGGGAGTTTGAAGCCAAGAAATGGTTGAGAAGGCAAAAAATTTTTCGCAATTCTGCTGCTCCAGACGCTTAACCAGAATGGCCCAGGGAAAAAATACACATGCCGTTGTAATCGGGCGAGTTTCTACTTTCAGATGCAATAGCAATTTTTGGGTTAGGTCAGTCCGTTCGCAAGATAAGGGAGTTTGAAGCCAAGAAATGGTTGAGAAGGCAAAAAATTTTTCGCAATTCTGCTGCTCCAAACGCTTAACCAGAATGGCCTAGCGAAAAAATACACATACTGTCGTAATCGGGCGAGTTTCTACTTTCAGATGCAATAGGAATTTTTGGGTTAGGTCAATCCGTTCGCGAGATATGGGAGTTTGAAGCTAAGAAATGGTTGAGAAGAGAACAGATTTTTCGCAATTCTGCTGCTCCAAACGCTTAACCAGAATGGCCTAGGGAAAAAATACACATACCGTTGTAATCGGGCGAGTTTCTACTTTCAGATGCAATAGCAATTTTTGGGTTAGGTCAATCCGTTCGCGAGATATGGGACTCTGAAGCTAAGAAATGGTTGACAAGACAACAAATTTTTCGCAATTCTGCTGCTCCAATCGCTTAACCAGAATGGCCTAGAGTAAAAATACATATACCGTTGTAATCGGGCGAGTTTCTACTTACAAATGCAATAGCAATTTTTGTGTTAGGTCGGTCCGTTCGCAAGATAAGGGAGTTTGAAGGCAAGAAATGGTTGAGAAGAGAACAAATTTTTCGCACTTCTGCTGCTCCAAACGCTTAACCAGAATGGCCTAGGGTAAAAATGCACATACCGTTGTAATCGGAAGAGTTTCTACTTTCATGCGCAACAGGAATTTTTGGGTTAGGTCAATCTGTTCGCGAGATATGGGAGTTTGAAGCCAAGAAATGGTTGAGAAGGCAAAAAATTTTTCGCAATTCTGCTGCTCCAAACGCTTAACCAGAATGGCCTAGGGAAAAAATACACATACCGTTGTAATCGGGCGAGTTTCTACTTTCAGATGCAATAGCAATTTTTGGGTTAGGTCAATCCGTTCGCGAGATATGGGACTTTGAAGCTAAGAAATGGTTGACAAGACAACAAATTTTTCGCAATTCTGCTGCTCCAAACGCTTAACCAGAATGGCCTAGAGTAAAAATACATATACCGTTGTAATCGGGCGAGTTTCTACTTACAAATGCAATAGCAATTTTTGTGTTAGGTCGGTCCGTTCGCAAGATAAGGGAGTTTGAAGGCAAGAAATGGTTGAGAAGGACACAAATTTTTCGCACTTCTGCTGCTCCAAACGCTTAACCAGAATGGCCTAGGGTAAAAATGCACATACCGTTGTAATCGGGCGAGTTTCTACTTTCATGCGCAACAGGAATTTTTGGATTAGGTCAATCTGTTCGCGAGATATGGGAGTTTGAAGCTAAGAAATGGTTGACAAGACAACAAATTTTTCGCACTTCTGCTGCTCCAAACGCTTAACCAGAATGGCCTAGGGGAAAAATACACATACCGTTGTAATCGAGCGAGTTTCTACTTTCAGATGCAATAGCAATCTTTGGGTTAGGTCAATCCGTTCGCGTGATATGGGTGTTTGAAGCTAAGAAATGGTTGAGAAGAGAACAAATTTTTCGCACTTCTGCTGCTCCAAACGCTTAACCAGAATGGCCTAGCGAAAAAATACACATACTGTCGTAATCGGGCGAGTTTCTACTTTCAGATGCAATAGGAATTTTTGGGTTAGGTCAATCCGTTCGCGAGATATGGGAGTTTGAAGCTAAGAAATGGTTGAGAAGAGAACAGATTTTTCGCAATTCTGCTGCTCCAAACGCTTAACCAGAATGGCCTAGGGAAAAAATACACATACCGTTGTAATCGGGCGAGTTTCTACTTTCAGATGCAATAGCAATTTTTGGGTTAGGTCAATCCGTTCGCGAGATATGGGACTCTGAAGCTAAGAAATGGTTGACAAGACAACAAATTTTTCGCAATTCTGCTGCTCCAATCGCTTAACCAGAATGGCCTAGAGTAAAAATACATATACCGTTGTAATCGGGCGAGTTTCTACTTACAAATGCAATAGCAATTTTTGTGTTAGGTCGGTCCGTTCGCAAGATAAGGGAGTTTGAAGGCAAGAAATGGTTGAGAAGAGAACAAATTTTTCGCACTTCTGCTGCTCCAAACGCTTAACCAGAATGGCCTAGGGTAAAAATGCACATACCGTTGTAATCGGAAGAGTTTCTACTTTCATGCGCAACAGGAATTTTTGGGTTAGGTCAATCTGTTCGCGAGATATGGGAGTTTGAAGCCAAGAAATGGTTGAGAAGGCAAAAAATTTTTCGCAATTCTGCTGCTCCAAACGCTTAACCAGAATGGCCTAGGGAAAAAATACACATACCGTTGTAATCGGGCGAGTTTCTACTTTCAGATGCAATAGCAATTTTTGGGTTAGGTCAATCCGTTCGCGAGATATGGGACTTTGAAGCTAAGAAATGGTTGACAAGACAACAAATTTTTCGCAATTCTGCTGCTCCAAACGCTTAACCAGAATGGCCTAGAGTAAAAATACATATACCGTTGTAATCGGGCGAGTTTCTACTTACAAATGCAATAGCAATTTTTGTGTTAGGTCGGTCCGTTCGCAAGATAAGGGAGTTTGAAGGCAAGAAATGGTTGAGAAGGACACAAATTTTTCGCACTTCTGCTGCTCCAAACGCTTAACCAGAATGGCCTAGGGTAAAAATGCACATACCGTTGTAATCGGGCGAGTTTCTACTTTCATGCGCAACAGGAATTTTTGGATTAGGTCAATCTGTTCGCGAGATATGGGAGTTTGAAGCTAAGAAATGGTTGACAAGACAACAAATTTTTCGCACTTCTGCTGCTCCAAACGCTTAACCAGAATGGCCTAGGGGAAAAATACACATACCGTTGTAATCGAGCGAGTTTCTACTTTCAGATGCAATAGCAATCTTTGGGTTAGGTCAATCCGTTCGCGTGATATGGGTGTTTGAAGCTAAGAAATGGTTGAGAAGAGAACAAATTTTTCGCACTTCTGCTGCTCCAAACGCTTAACCAGAATGGCCTAGGGAAAAAATGCATATACCGTCGTAATCGGTCGAGTTTCTACTTTCAGGTGCAATAAGAATTTTTGGATTAGGTCAATCCGTTCGCGAGATATGGGAGTTTGAGGCTAAGAAATGGTTGAGAAGAGAACAAATTTTTCGCACTTCTGCTGCTCCAAACGCTTAACCAGAATGGCCTAGGGTAAAAATGCACATACCGTTGTAATCGGGCGAGTTTCTACTTTCATGCGCAACAGGAATTTTTGGGTTAGGTCAATCCGTTCGAGAGATATGGGACTTTGAAGCTAAGAAATGGTTGACAAGACAACAAATTTTTCGCACTTCTGCTGCTCCAAACGCTTAACCAGAATGGCATAGGGAAAAAATACACATAGTGTTGCAATCGGGCGAGTTTCTACTTTCAGATGCAATAGGAATTTTTGGGTTAGGTCTATCCGTTCGCGAGATAGGGTATTATGAAGCCAAGAAATGGTTGAGAAGGCAAAAAATTTTTGGCAATTCTGCTGCTCCAAACGCTTAACCAGAATTGCCCAGAGTAAAAATACATATACCGTTGTAATCGAGCGAGTTTCTACTTTCAGATGCAATAGCAATTTTTGGGTTAGGTCAGTCCGTTCGCAAGATAAGGGAGTTTGAAGCCAAGAAATGGTTGAGAATGACACAAATTTTTCGCAATTCTGCTGCTCCAAACGCTTAACCAGAATGGCCTAGGGAAAAAATGCACATACCGTTGTAATCGGGCGAGTTTCTACTTTCAGATGCAATAGGAATTTCTGGGTTAGGTTTATCCGTTCGCGAGATATGGGACTTTGAAGCTAAGAAATGGTTGACAAGACAACAAATTTTTCGCACTTCTGCTTCTCCAAACGCTTAACCAGACCGGCATAGGGAAAAAATACACATACCATTGTAATCGGGCGAGTTTCCACTTTCAGATACAATAGGAATTTTTGGGTTAGGTCAATCCGTTCGCAAGGTATGGGAGTTTGAAGCTAAGAAATGGTTGAGAAGAGAACAAATTTTTCGCAATTCTGCTGCTCGAAACGCTTAACCAGAATGGCCTAGGGAAAAAATGCACATACCGTTGTAATCGGGCGAGTTTCTACTTTCATACGAAACAGGAATTTTTGGGTTAGGTCAATCCGTTCGCGAGATATGGGAGTTTGAAGCCAAGAAATGGTTGAGAAGGCAAAAAATTTTTTGCAATTCTGCTGCTCCGAACGCTTAACCAGAATGGCCTAGGGAAAAAATACACATACCGTTGTAATCGGGCGAGTTTCTACTTTCAGATGCAACAGGAATTTTTGGGCTAGGTCAATCCGTTCGCGAGATATGGGACTTTGAAGCTAAGAAATGGTTGACAAGACAACAAATTTTTCGCACTTCTGCTGCTCCAAACGCTTAACCAGAATGGCATAGGGAAAAAATACACATACTGTTGTAATCGGGCGAGTTTCTACTTTCAGATGCAATAGGAATTTTTGGGTTAGGTCTATCCGTTCGCGAGATAGGGTATTATGAAGCCAAGAAATGGTTGAGAAGGCAAACAATTTTTCGCAATTCTGCTGCTCCAAGCGCTTAACAAGAATGGCCTAGGGAAAAAATACACATAACGTTGTAATCGGGCGAGTTTCTACTTTCAGATGCAATAGCAATTTTTGGGTTAGGTCAATCCGTTCGCGAGATATGGGACTTTGAAGCTAAGAAATGGTTGACAAGACAACAAATTTTTCGCACTTCTGTGCTCCAAACGCTTTACCAGAATGGCATAGGGAAAAAATACACATAGTGTTGTAATCGGGCGAGTTTCTACTTTCAGATGCAATAGGAATTTTAGGTTTAGGTCTATCCGTTCGCGAAATAGGGTATTATGAAGCCAAGAAGTGGTTAGGAAGGCAAAACATTTTTCGCAATTCTGCTGCTCCGAACGCTTAGCCAGAATGGCCTAGGGAAAAAATACACATACCGTTGTAATCGGGCGGGTTTCTACTTTCAGATGCAATAGGAATTTTTGGGTTAGGTCTATCCGTTCGCGAGATAGGGTATTATGAAGCCAAGAAATGGTTGAGAAGGCAAAAAATTTTTCGCAATTCTGCTGCTCCAAACGCTTAACCAGAATTGCGTAGAGTAAAAATACATATACCGTTGTAATCGGGCGAGTTTCTACTTTCAGATGCAATAGCAAGTTTTGGGTTAGGTCAATCCGTTCGCGAGATATGGGAGTTTGAAGCTAAGAAATGGTTGACAAGACAACAAATTTTTCGCACTTCTGCTGCTCCAAACGCTTAACCAGAATGGCATAGGGAAAAAATACACATACTGTTGTAATCGGGCGAGTTTCTACTTTCAGATGCAATAGGAATTTTTGGGTTAGGTCTATCCGTTCGCAAGATATGGGAGTTTGAAGCTAAGAAATGGTTGAGAAGAGAACAAATTTTTCGCAATTCTGCTGCTCGAAACGCTTAACCAGAATGGCCTAGGGAAAAAATACACATACTGTTGTAATCGGGCGAGTTTCTACTTTCAGATGCAATAGGAATTTTTGGGTTAGGTCTATCCGTTCGCAAGATATGGGAGTTTGAAGCCAAGAAATGGTTGAGAAGGCAAAAAATTTTTTGCAATTCTGCTGCTCCGAACGCTTAACCAGAATGGCCTAGGGAAAAAATACACATACCGTTGTAATCGGGCGGGTTTCTACTTTCAGATGCAACAGGAATTTTTGGGCTAGGTCAATCCGTTCGCGAGATATGGGACTTTGAAGCTAAGAAATGGTTGACAAGACAACAAATTTTTCGCAGTTCTGCTGCTCCAAACGCTTAACCAGAATGGCATAGGGAAAAAATACACATACTGTTGTAATCGGGCGAGTTTCTACTTTCAGATGCAATAGGAATTTTTGGGTTAGGTCTATCCGTTCGCGAGATAGGGTATTATGAAGCCAAGAAATGGTTGAGAAGGCAAACAATTTTTCGCAATTCTGCTGCTCCAAGCGCTTAACCAGAATGGCCTAGGGAAAAAATACACATACCGTTGTAATCGGGCGGGTTTCTACTTTCAGATGCAATAGGAATTTTTGGGTTAGGTCTATCCGTTCGAGAGATAGGGTATTATGAAGCCAAGAAATGGTTGAGAAGGCAAAAAATTTTTCGCAATTCTGCTGCTCCAAACGCTTAACCAGAATTGCCTAGAGTAAAAATACATATACCGTTGTAATCGGGCGAGTTTCTACTTTCAGATGCAATAGCAAGTTTTGGGTTAGGTCAGTCCGTTCGCAAGATAAGGGAGTTTGAAGCCAAGAAATGGTTGAGAAGGACACAAATTTTTCGCAATTCTGCTGCTCCAAACGCTTAACCAGAATGGCCTAGGGAAAAAATGCACATACCATTGTAATCGGGCGAGTTTCTACTTTCAGATGCAATAGGAATTTTTGGGTTAGGTTTATCCGTTCGCGAGATATGGGACTTTGAAGCTAAGAAATGGTTGAGAAGGCAAACAATTTTTCGCAATTCTGCTGCTCCAAGCGCTTAACCAGAATGGCCTAGGGAAAAAATACACATACCGTTGTAAGCGGGCGAGTTTCTACTTTCAGATGCAATAGCAATTTTTGGGTTAGGTCAATCCGTTCGCGAGATATGGGACTTTGAAGCTAAGAAATGGTTGACAAGACAACAAATTTTTCGCACTTCTGCTGCTCCAAACGCTTAACCAGAATGGCCTAGTGCAAAAATGCACATACCGTTGTAATCGGGCGAGTTTCTACGTTCAGATGCAATAGGAATTTTTGGGTTAGGTCAATCCGTTCGCGAGATATGGGAGTTTGAAGCTAAGAAATGGTTGAGAAGAGAACGGATTTTTCGCAATTCTGCTGCTCCAAACGCTTAACCAGAATGGCCTAGGGAAAAAATACACATACCGTTGTAATCGGGCGAGTTTCTACTTTCAGATGCAATAGCAATTTTTGGGTTAGGTCAATCCGTTCGCGAGATATGGGACTTTGAAGCTAAGAAATGGTTGACAAGACAACAAATTTTTCGCAATTCTGCTGCTCCAATTGCTTAACCAGAATGGCCTAGAGTAAAAATACATATACCGTTGTAATCGGGCGAGTTTCTACTTACAAATGCAATAGCAATTTTTGTGTTAGGTCGGTCCGTTCGCAAGATAAGGGAGGTTGAAGGCAAGAAATGGTTGAGAAGGACACAAATTTTTCGCACTTCTGCTGCTCCAAACGCTTAACCAGAATGGCCTAGGGGAAAAATACACATACCATTGTAATCGAGCGAGTTTCTACTTTCAGATGCAATAGCAATCTTTGGGTTAGGTCAATCCGTGCGCGTGATATGGGTGTTTGAAGCTAAGAAATGGTTGAGAAGAGAACAAGTTTTTCGCAATTCTGCTGCTCCAATCGCTTAACCAGAATGGCCTAGGGATAAAATACACATACCGTTGTAATCGGGCGAATTTCTACTTTCAGATGCAATAGGAATTTTTGGGTTAGGTCAATCCGTTCGCGAGATATGGGACTTTGAAGCTAAGAAATGGTTGAGAAGACAACAAATTTTTCGCACCTCTGCTGCTCCAAACGCTTCACCAGAGTGGCATAGGGAAAAAATACACATACTGTTGTAATCGGGCGAGTTTCTACTTTCAGATGCAATAGGAATTTTTGGGTTAGGTCTATCCGTTCGCAAGATATGGGAGTTTGAAGCCAAGAAATGGTTGAGAAGGTAAAAAATTTTTCGCAATTCTGCTGCCCCAAACGCTTAACCAGAATGGCCTAGGGGAAAAATACACATGCCGTTGTAATCGGGCGAGTTTCTACTTTCAGATGCAATAGGAATTTTTGGGTTAGGTCAATCCGTTCGCGAGATAAGGGAGTTTGAAGCTAAGAAATGGTTGAGAAGGCAAAAAATTTTTCGCAATTCTGCTGCTCCAAACGCTTAACCAGAATGGCCTAGCGAAAAAATACACATACTGTCGTAATCGGGCGAGTTTCTACTTTCAGATGCAATAGGATTTTTTGGGTTAGGTCAATCCGTTCGCGAGATATGGGAGTTTGAAGCTAAGAAATGGTTGAGAAGAGAACAGATTTTTCGCAATTCTGCTGCTCCAAACGCTTAACCAGAATGGCCTAGGGAAAAAATACACATACCGTTGTAATCCGGCGGGTTTCTACTTTCAGATGCAATAGCAATTTTTGGGTTAGGTCAATCCGTTCGCGAGATATGGGACTTTGAAGCTAAGAAATGGTTGACAAGACAACAAATTTTTCGCAATTCTGCTGCTCCAATCGCTTAACCAGAATGGCCTAGAGTAAAAATACATATACCGTTGTAATCGGGCGAGTTTCTACTTTCATGCGCAACAGGAATTTTTGGGTCAGGTCAATCTGTTCGCGAGATATGGGAGTTTGAAGCCAAGAAATGGTTGAGAAGGCAAAAAATTTTTCGCAATACTGCTGCTCCGAACGCTTAGCCAGAATGGCCTAGGGAAAAAATACACATACCGTTGTAATCGGGCGAGTTTCTACTTTCAGATGCAATAGGAATTTTTGGGTTAGGTCTATCCGTTCGCGAGATAGGGTATTATGAAGCCAAGAAATGGTTGAGAAGGCAAAAAATTTTTCGCAATTCTGCTGCTCCAAACGCTTAACCAGAATTGCCTAGAGTAAAAATACATATACCGTTGTAATCGGGCGAGTTTCTACTTTCAGATGCAATAGCAATTTTTGGGTTAGGTCAATCCTTTCGCGAGATATGGGAGTTTGAAGCTAAGAAATGGTTGAGAAGAGAACAAATTTTTCGCACTTCTGCTGCTCCAAACGCTTAACCAGAATGGCCTAGTGTAAAAATGCACATACCGTTGTAATCGGGCGAGTTTCTACTTTCAGATGCAATGGCAATTTTTGGGTTAGGTCAGTCCGTTCGCAAGATAAGGGAGTTTGAAGCCAAGAAATGGTTGAGAAGGCAAAAAATTTTTCGCAATTCTGCTGCTCCAAACGCTTAACCAGAATGGCCTAGCGAGAAAATACACATACTGTCGTAATCGGGCGAGTTTCTACGTTCAGGTGCAATAGGAATTTTTGGGTTAGGTCAATCCGTTCGCGAGATATGGGAGTTTGAAGCTAAGAAATGGTTGAGAAGAGAACAGATTTTTCGCAATTCTGCTGCTCCAAACGCTTAACCAGAATGGCCTAGGGAAAAAATACACATACCGTTGTAATCGGGCGAGTTTCTACTTTCTGATGCAATAGCAATTTTTGGGTTAGGTCAATCCGTTCGCGAGATATGGGACTCTGAAGCTAAGAAATGGTTGACAAGGCAACAAATTTTTCGCAATTCTGCTGCTCCAATCGCTTAACCAGAATGGCCTAGAGTAAAAATACATATACCGTTGTAATCGGGCGAGTTTCTACTTACAAATGCAATAGCAATTTTTGTGTTAGGTCGGTCCGTTCGCAAGATAAGGGAGTTTGAAGGCAAGAAATGGTTGAGAAGGACACAAATTTTTCGCACTTCTGCTGCTCCAAACGCTTAACCAGAATGGCCTGGGGGAAAAATACACATACCGTTGTAATCGAGCGAGTTTCTACTTTCAGATGCAATAGCAATCTTTGGGTTAGGTCAATCCGTTCGCGTGATATGGGTGTTTGAAGCTAAGAAATGGTTGAGAGGAGAACAAATATTTCGCAATTCTGCTGCTCCAATCGCTTAACCAGAATGGCCTGGGGAAAAAATGCATATACCGTTGTAATCGGGCGAGTTTCTACTTTCAGGTGCAATAGGAATTTTTGGATTAGGTCAATCCGTTCGCGAGATATGGGAGTTTGAGGCTAAGAAATGGTTGAGAAGAGAACAAATTTTTCGCACTTCTGCTGCTCCAAACGCTTAACCAGAATGGCCTAGGGTAAAAATGCACATACCGTTGCAATCGGGCGAGTTTCTACTTTCATGCGCAACAGGAATTTTTGGGTTAGGTCAATCTGTTCGCGAGATATGGGAGTTTGAAGCCAAGAAATGGTTGAGAAGGCAAAAAATTTTTCGCAATTCTGCTGCTCCAGACGCTTAACCAGAATGGCCCAGGGAAAAAATACACATGCCGTTGTAATCGGGCGAGTTTCTACTTTCAGATGCAATAGCAATTTTTGGGTTAGGTCAGTCCGTTCGCAAGATAAGGGAGTTTGAAGCCAAGAAATGGTTGAGAAGGCAAAAAATTTTTCGCAATTCTGCTGCTCCAAACGCTTAACCAGAATGGCCTAGCGAAAAAATACACATACTGTCGTAATCGGGCGAGTTTCTACTTTCAGATGCAATAGGAATTTTTGGGTTAGGTCAATCCGTTCGCGAGATATGGGAGTTTGAAGCTAAGAAATGGTTGAGAAGAGAACAGATTTTTCGCAATTCTGCTGCTCCAAACGCTTAACCAGAATGGCCTAGGGAAAAAATACACATACCGTTGTAATCGGGCGAGTTTCTACTTTCAGATGCAATAGCAATTTTTGGGTTAGGTCAATCCGTTCGCGAGATATGGGACTCTGAAGCTAAGAAATGGTTGACAAGACAACAAATTTTTCGCAATTCTGCTGCTCCAATCGCTTAACCAGAATGGCCTAGAGTAAAAATACATATACCGTTGTAATCGGGCGAGTTTCTACTTACAAATGCAATAGCAATTTTTGTGTTAGGTCGGTCCGTTCGCAAGATAAGGGAGTTTGAAGGCAAGAAATGGTTGAGAAGAGAACAAATTTTTCGCACTTCTGCTGCTCCAAACGCTTAACCAGAATGGCCTAGGGTAAAAATGCACATACCGTTGTAATCGGAAGAGTTTCTACTTTCATGCGCAACAGGAATTTTTGGGTTAGGTCAATCTGTTCGCGAGATATGGGAGTTTGAAGCCAAGAAATGGTTGAGAAGGCAAAAAATTTTTCGCAATTCTGCTGCTCCAAACGCTTAACCAGAATGGCCTAGGGAAAAAATACACATACCGTTGTAATCGGGCGAGTTTCTACTTTCAGATGCAATAGCAATTTTTGGGTTAGGTCAATCCGTTCGCGAGATATGGGACTTTGAAGCTAAGAAATGGTTGACAAGACAACAAATTTTTCGCAATTCTGCTGCTCCAAACGCTTAACCAGAATGGCCTAGAGTAAAAATACATATACCGTTGTAATCGGGCGAGTTTCTACTTACAAATGCAATAGCAATTTTTGTGTTAGGTCGGTCCGTTCGCAAGATAAGGGAGTTTGAAGGCAAGAAATGGTTGAGAAGGACACAAATTTTTCGCACTTCTGCTGCTCCAAACGCTTAACCAGAATGGCCTAGGGTAAAAATGCACATACCGTTGTAATCGGGCGAGTTTCTACTTTCATGCGCAACAGGAATTTTTGGATTAGGTCAATCTGTTCGCGAGATATGGGAGTTTGAAGCTAAGAAATGGTTGACAAGACAACAAATTTTTCGCACTTCTGCTGCTCCAAACGCTTAACCAGAATGGCCTAGGGGAAAAATACACATACCGTTGTAATCGAGCGAGTTTCTACTTTCAGATGCAATAGCAATCTTTGGGTTAGGTCAATCCGTTCGCGTGATATGGGTGTTTGAAGCTAAGAAATGGTTGAGAAGAGAACAAATTTTTCGCACTTCTGCTGCTCCAAACGCTTAACCAGAATGGCCTAGCGAAAAAATACACATACTGTCGTAATCGGGCGAGTTTCTACTTTCAGATGCAATAGGAATTTTTGGGTTAGGTCAATCCGTTCGCGAGATATGGGAGTTTGAAGCTAAGAAATGGTTGAGAAGAGAACAGATTTTTCGCAATTCTGCTGCTCCAAACGCTTAACCAGAATGGCCTAGGGAAAAAATACACATACCGTTGTAATCGGGCGAGTTTCTACTTTCAGATGCAATAGCAATTTTTGGGTTAGGTCAATCCGTTCGCGAGATATGGGACTCTGAAGCTAAGAAATGGTTGACAAGACAACAAATTTTTCGCAATTCTGCTGCTCCAATCGCTTAACCAGAATGGCCTAGAGTAAAAATACATATACCGTTGTAATCGGGCGAGTTTCTACTTACAAATGCAATAGCAATTTTTGTGTTAGGTCGGTCCGTTCGCAAGATAAGGGAGTTTGAAGGCAAGAAATGGTTGAGAAGAGAACAAATTTTTCGCACTTCTGCTGCTCCAAACGCTTAACCAGAATGGCCTAGGGTAAAAATGCACATACCGTTGTAATCGGAAGAGTTTCTACTTTCATGCGCAACAGGAATTTTTGGGTTAGGTCAATCTGTTCGCGAGATATGGGAGTTTGAAGCCAAGAAATGGTTGAGAAGGCAAAAAATTTTTCGCAATTCTGCTGCTCCAAACGCTTAACCAGAATGGCCTAGGGAAAAAATACACATACCGTTGTAATCGGGCGAGTTTCTACTTTCAGATGCAATAGCAATTTTTGGGTTAGGTCAATCCGTTCGCGAGATATGGGACTTTGAAGCTAAGAAATGGTTGACAAGACAACAAATTTTTCGCAATTCTGCTGCTCCAAACGCTTAACCAGAATGGCCTAGAGTAAAAATACATATACCGTTGTAATCGGGCGAGTTTCTACTTACAAATGCAATAGCAATTTTTGTGTTAGGTCGGTCCGTTCGCAAGATAAGGGAGTTTGAAGGCAAGAAATGGTTGAGAAGGACACAAATTTTTCGCACTTCTGCTGCTCCAAACGCTTAACCAGAATGGCCTAGGGTAAAAATGCACATACCGTTGTAATCGGGCGAGTTTCTACTTTCATGCGCAACAGGAATTTTTGGATTAGGTCAATCTGTTCGCGAGATATGGGAGTTTGAAGCTAAGAAATGGTTGACAAGACAACAAATTTTTCGCACTTCTGCTGCTCCAAACGCTTAACCAGAATGGCCTAGGGGAAAAATACACATACCGTTGTAATCGAGCGAGTTTCTACTTTCAGATGCAATAGCAATCTTTGGGTTAGGTCAATCCGTTCGCGTGATATGGGTGTTTGAAGCTAAGAAATGGTTGAGAAGAGAACAAATTTTTCGCACTTCTGCTGCTCCAAACGCTTAACCAGAATGGCCTAGGGAAAAAATGCATATACCGTCGTAATCGGTCGAGTTTCTACTTTCAGGTGCAATAAGAATTTTTGGATTAGGTCAATCCGTTCGCGAGATATGGGAGTTTGAGGCTAAGAAATGGTTGAGAAGAGAACAAATTTTTCGCACTTCTGCTGCTCCAAACGCTTAACCAGAATGGCCTAGGGTAAAAATGCACATACCGTTGTAATCGGGCGAGTTTCTACTTTCATGCGCAACAGGAATTTTTGGGTTAGGTCAATCCGTTCGAGAGATATGGGACTTTGAAGCTAAGAAATGGTTGACAAGACAACAAATTTTTCGCACTTCTGCTGCTCCAAACGCTTAACCAGAATGGCATAGGGAAAAAATACACATAGTGTTGCAATCGGGCGAGTTTCTACTTTCAGATGCAATAGGAATTTTTGGGTTAGGTCTATCCGTTCGCGAGATAGGGTATTATGAAGCCAAGAAATGGTTGAGAAGGCAAAAAATTTTTGGCAATTCTGCTGCTCCAAACGCTTAACCAGAATTGCCCAGAGTAAAAATACATATACCGTTGTAATCGAGCGAGTTTCTACTTTCAGATGCAATAGCAATTTTTGGGTTAGGTCAGTCCGTTCGCAAGATAAGGGAGTTTGAAGCCAAGAAATGGTTGAGAATGACACAAATTTTTCGCAATTCTGCTGCTCCAAACGCTTAACCAGAATGGCCTAGGGAAAAAATGCACATACCGTTGTAATCGGGCGAGTTTCTACTTTCAGATGCAATAGGAATTTCTGGGTTAGGTTTATCCGTTCGCGAGATATGGGACTTTGAAGCTAAGAAATGGTTGACAAGACAACAAATTTTTCGCACTTCTGCTTCTCCAAACGCTTAACCAGACCGGCATAGGGAAAAAATACACATACCATTGTAATCGGGCGAGTTTCCACTTTCAGATACAATAGGAATTTTTGGGTTAGGTCAATCCGTTCGCAAGGTATGGGAGTTTGAAGCTAAGAAATGGTTGAGAAGAGAACAAATTTTTCGCAATTCTGCTGCTCGAAACGCTTAACCAGAATGGCCTAGGGAAAAAATGCACATACCGTTGTAATCGGGCGAGTTTCTACTTTCATACGAAACAGGAATTTTTGGGTTAGGTCAATCCGTTCGCGAGATATGGGAGTTTGAAGCCAAGAAATGGTTGAGAAGGCAAAAAATTTTTTGCAATTCTGCTGCTCCGAACGCTTAACCAGAATGGCCTAGGGAAAAAATACACATACCGTTGTAATCGGGCGAGTTTCTACTTTCAGATGCAACAGGAATTTTTGGGCTAGGTCAATCCGTTCGCGAGATATGGGACTTTGAAGCTAAGAAATGGTTGACAAGACAACAAATTTTTCGCACTTCTGCTGCTCCAAACGCTTAACCAGAATGGCATAGGGAAAAAATACACATACTGTTGTAATCGGGCGAGTTTCTACTTTCAGATGCAATAGGAATTTTTGGGTTAGGTCTATCCGTTCGCGAGATAGGGTATTATGAAGCCAAGAAATGGTTGAGAAGGCAAACAATTTTTCGCAATTCTGCTGCTCCAAGCGCTTAACAAGAATGGCCTAGGGAAAAAATACACATAACGTTGTAATCGGGCGAGTTTCTACTTTCAGATGCAATAGCAATTTTTGGGTTAGGTCAATCCGTTCGCGAGATATGGGACTTTGAAGCTAAGAAATGGTTGACAAGACAACAAATTTTTCGCACTTCTGTGCTCCAAACGCTTTACCAGAATGGCATAGGGAAAAAATACACATAGTGTTGTAATCGGGCGAGTTTCTACTTTCAGATGCAATAGGAATTTTAGGTTTAGGTCTATCCGTTCGCGAAATAGGGTATTATGAAGCCAAGAAGTGGTTAGGAAGGCAAAACATTTTTCGCAATTCTGCTGCTCCGAACGCTTAGCCAGAATGGCCTAGGGAAAAAATACACATACCGTTGTAATCGGGCGGGTTTCTACTTTCAGATGCAATAGGAATTTTTGGGTTAGGTCTATCCGTTCGCGAGATAGGGTATTATGAAGCCAAGAAATGGTTGAGAAGGCAAAAAATTTTTCGCAATTCTGCTGCTCCAAACGCTTAACCAGAATTGCGTAGAGTAAAAATACATATACCGTTGTAATCGGGCGAGTTTCTACTTTCAGATGCAATAGCAAGTTTTGGGTTAGGTCAATCCGTTCGCGAGATATGGGAGTTTGAAGCTAAGAAATGGTTGACAAGACAACAAATTTTTCGCACTTCTGCTGCTCCAAACGCTTAACCAGAATGGCATAGGGAAAAAATACACATACTGTTGTAATCGGGCGAGTTTCTACTTTCAGATGCAATAGGAATTTTTGGGTTAGGTCTATCCGTTCGCAAGATATGGGAGTTTGAAGCTAAGAAATGGTTGAGAAGAGAACAAATTTTTCGCAATTCTGCTGCTCGAAACGCTTAACCAGAATGGCCTAGGGAAAAAATACACATACTGTTGTAATCGGGCGAGTTTCTACTTTCAGATGCAATAGGAATTTTTGGGTTAGGTCTATCCGTTCGCAAGATATGGGAGTTTGAAGCCAAGAAATGGTTGAGAAGGCAAAAAATTTTTTGCAATTCTGCTGCTCCGAACGCTTAACCAGAATGGCCTAGGGAAAAAATACACATACCGTTGTAATCGGGCGGGTTTCTACTTTCAGATGCAACAGGAATTTTTGGGCTAGGTCAATCCGTTCGCGAGATATGGGACTTTGAAGCTAAGAAATGGTTGACAAGACAACAAATTTTTCGCAGTTCTGCTGCTCCAAACGCTTAACCAGAATGGCATAGGGAAAAAATACACATACTGTTGTAATCGGGCGAGTTTCTACTTTCAGATGCAATAGGAATTTTTGGGTTAGGTCTATCCGTTCGCGAGATAGGGTATTATGAAGCCAAGAAATGGTTGAGAAGGCAAACAATTTTTCGCAATTCTGCTGCTCCAAGCGCTTAACCAGAATGGCCTAGGGAAAAAATACACATACCGTTGTAATCGGGCGGGTTTCTACTTTCAGATGCAATAGGAATTTTTGGGTTAGGTCTATCCGTTCGAGAGATAGGGTATTATGAAGCCAAGAAATGGTTGAGAAGGCAAAAAATTTTTCGCAATTCTGCTGCTCCAAACGCTTAACCAGAATTGCCTAGAGTAAAAATACATATACCGTTGTAATCGGGCGAGTTTCTACTTTCAGATGCAATAGCAAGTTTTGGGTTAGGTCAGTCCGTTCGCAAGATAAGGGAGTTTGAAGCCAAGAAATGGTTGAGAAGGACACAAATTTTTCGCAATTCTGCTGCTCCAAACGCTTAACCAGAATGGCCTAGGGAAAAAATGCACATACCATTGTAATCGGGCGAGTTTCTACTTTCAGATGCAATAGGAATTTTTGGGTTAGGTTTATCCGTTCGCGAGATATGGGACTTTGAAGCTAAGAAATGGTTGAGAAGGCAAACAATTTTTCGCAATTCTGCTGCTCCAAGCGCTTAACCAGAATGGCCTAGGGAAAAAATACACATACCGTTGTAAGCGGGCGAGTTTCTACTTTCAGATGCAATAGCAATTTTTGGGTTAGGTCAATCCGTTCGCGAGATATGGGACTTTGAAGCTAAGAAATGGTTGACAAGACAACAAATTTTTCGCACTTCTGTGCTCCAAACGCTTTACCAGAATGGCATAGGGAAAAAATACACATAGTGTTGTAATCGGGCGAGTTTCTACTTTCAAATGCAATAGGAATTTTAGGGTTAGGTCTATCCGTTCGCGAAATAGGGTATTATGAAGCCAAGAAGTGGTTGAGAAGGCAAAACATTTTTCGCAATTCTGCTGCTCCGAACGCTTAGCCAGAATGGCCTAGGGAAAAAATACACATACCGTTGTAATCGGGCGGGTTTCTACTTTCAGATGCAATAGGAATTTTTGGGTTAGGTCTATCCGTTCGCGAGATAGGGTATTATGAAGCCAAGAAATGGTTGAGAAGGCAAAAAATTTTTCGCAATTCTGCTGCTCCAAACGCTTAACCAGAATTGCCTAGAGTAAAAATACATATTACCGTTGTAATCGGGCGAGTTTCTACTTTCAGATACAATAGCAATTTTTGGGTTAGGTCAGTCCGTTCGCAAGATAAGGGAGTTTGAAGCCAAGAAATGGTTGAGAAGGACACAAATTTTTCGCAATTCTGCTGCTCCAAACGCTTAACCAGAATGGCCTAGGGAAAAAATGCACATACCGTTGTAATCGGGCGAGTTTCTACTTTCAGATGCAATAGGAATTTTTGGGTTAGGTTTATCCGTTCGCGAGATATGGGACTTTGAAGCTAAGAAATGGTTGAGAAGGCAAAAATTTTTCGTAATTCTGCTGCTCCGAACGCTTAACCAGAATGGCCTAGCGAAAAAATACACATACCGTTGTAATCGGGCGAGTTTCTACTTTCAGATGCAACAGGAATTTTTGGGTTAGGTCAATCCGTTCGCAAGGTATGGGAGTTTGAAGCTAAGAAATGGTTGAGAAGAGAACAAATTTTTCGCAATTCTGCTGCTCGAAACGCTTAACCAGAATGGCCTAGGGAAAAAATGCACATACCGTTGTAATCGGGCGAGTTTCTACTTTCATACGAAACAGGAATTTTTGGGTTAGGTCAATCCGTTCGCGAGATATGGGAGTTTGAAGCCAAGAAATGGTTGAGAAGGCAAAAAATTTTTTGCAATTCTGCTGCTCCGAACGCTTAACCAGAATGGCCTAGGGAAAAAATACACATACCGTTGTAATCGGGCGAGTTTCTACTTTCAGATGCAACAGGAATTTTTGGGCTAGGTCAATCCGTTCGCGAGATATGGGACTTTGAAGCTAAGAAATGGTTGACAAGACAACAAATTTTTCGCACTTCTGCTGCTCCAAACGCTTAACCAGAATGGCATAGGGAAAAAATACACATACTGTTGTAATCGGGCGAGTTTCTACTTTCAGATGCAATAGGAATTTTTGGGTTAGGTTTATCCGTTCGCGAGATATGGGACTTTGAAGCTAAGAAATGGTTGAGAAGGCAAACAATTTTTCGCAATTCTGCTGCTCCAAGCGCTTAACCAGAATGGCCTAGGGAAAAAATACACATACCGTTGTAAGCGGGCGAGTTTCTACTTTCAGATGCAATAGCAATTTTTGGGTTAGGTCAATCCGTTCGCGAGATATGGGACTTTGAAGCTAAGAAATGGTTGACAAGACAACAAATTTTTCGCACTTCTGTGCTCCAAACGCTTTACCAGAATGGCATAGGGAAAAAATACACATAGTGTTGTAATCGGGCGAGTTTCTACTTTCAAATGCAATAGGAATTTTAGGGTTAGGTCTATCCGTTCGCGAAATAGGGTATTATGAAGCCAAGAAGTGGTTGAGAAGGCAAAACATTTTTCGCAATTCTGCTGCTCCGAACGCTTAGCCAGAATGGCCTAGGGAAAAAATACACATACCGTTGTAATCGGGCGGGTTTCTACTTTCAGATGCAATAGGAATTTTTGGGTTAGGTCTATCCGTTCGCGAGATAGGGTATTATGAAGCCAAGAAATGGTTGAGAAGGCAAAAAATTTTTCGCAATTCTGCTGCTCCAAACGCTTAACCAGAATTGCCTAGAGTAAAAATACATATTACCGTTGTAATCGGGCGAGTTTCTACTTTCAGATGCAATAGCAATTTTTGGGTTAGGTCAGTCCGTTCGCAAGATAAGGGAGTTTGAAGCCAAGAAATGGTTGAGAAGGACACAAATTTTTCGCAATTCTGCTGCTCCAAACGCTTAACCAGAATGGCCTAGGGAAAAAATGCACATACCGTTGTAATCGGGCGAGTTTCTACTTTCAGATGCAATAGGAATTTTTGGGTTAGGTTTATCCGTTCGCGAGATATGGGACTTTGAAGCTAAGAAATGGTTGAGAAGGCAAAAAATTTTTCGCAATTCTGCAGCTCCAAACGCTTAAACAGAATGGCCTAGAGTAAAAATACATATACCGTTGTAATCGGGCGAGTTTCTACTTTCAGATGCAATAGCAATTTTTGGGTTAGGTCAATCCGTTCGCAAGATAAGGGAGTTTGAAGCCAAGAAATGGTTGACAAGACAACAAATTTTTCGCAATTCTGCTACTCCAAACGCTTAACAAGAATGGCCTAGGGAAAAAATACACATACCGTTGTGATCGGGCGAGTTTCTACTTTCAGATGCAATAGCAATCTTTGGGTTAGGTCAATCCGTTCGCGAGATATGGGAGTTTGAAGCTAAGAAATGGTTGAGAAGAGAACAAATTTTTCGCACTTCTGCTGCTCCAAACGCTTAACCAGAATGGCCTAGGGAAAAAATGCACATACCGTTGTAATCGGGCGAGTTTCTACTTTCATGCGCAACAGGAATTTTTGGGTTAGGTCTATCCGTTCGCGAGATAGGGTATTATGAAGCCAAGAAATGGTTGAGAAAGCAAAAAATTTTTCGCAATTCTGCTGCTCCAAACGCTTAACCAGAATTGCCTAGAGTAAAAATACATATTACCGTTGTAATCGGGCGAGTTTCTACTTTCAGATGCAATAGCAATTTTTGGGTTAGGTCAGTCCGTTCGCAAGATAAGGGAGTTTGAAGCCAAGAAATGGTTGAGAACGACACAAATTTTTCGCAATTCTGCAGCTCCAAACGCTTAACAAGAATGGCCTAGGGAAGAAATGCACATACCGTTGTAATCGGGCGAGTTTCTACTTTCAGATGCAATAGGAATTTTTGGGTTAGGTCAATCCGTTCGCGAGATATGGGACTTTGAAGCTAAGAAATGGTTGACAAGACAACAAATTTTTCGCAATTCTGCTTCTCCAAACGCTTAACCAGAATGGCATAGGGAAAAAATACACATAGCATTGTAATCGGGCGAGTTTCTACTTTCAGATGCAATAGGAATTTTTGGGATAGGTCAATCCGTTCGCGAGATATGGGACCTTGAAGTTAAGAAATTGTTGACAAGACAACAAATTTTTCGCACTTCTGCTGCTCCAAACGCTTAACCAGAATGGCATAGGGAAAAAATACATATACTGTTGTAATCGGGCGAGTTTCTACTTTCAGATGCAATAGGAATTTTTGGGTTAGGTCAATCCGTTCGCGAGATATGGGAGTTGGATGGCAAGAAATGTTTGGGAAGGCAAAAAAATTTTCGCAATTCTGCTGATCCAAACGCTTAACCAGAACGGCCTAGCGAAAAAATTCACATACCGTTGTAATCGGGCGAGTGCCTTCTTTCAGATGCAACAGGAATCTTTTGGTTAGGTCAGTCCGTTCGCGAGATATGGGAGTTTGAAACTAAGAAATGGTTGACAAGACAACAAATTTTTCGCACTTCTGCTGCTCCAATCGCTTATCCAGAACGGCCTAGGGGAAAAATACACGTACCGTTGTAATCGGGCGAGTTTCTGCTTTCAAATGCAATAGGAATTTTTGGGTTAGGTCAATCGGTTGGCGAGATATGGTAGTTTGAAGCTAAGAAATGGTTGAGAAGAGAACAAATTTTTCGCAATTCTGCTACTCCAAACGCTTAACAAGAATGGCCTAGGGAAAAAGTACCCATACCGTTGTAATCGGGCGAGTCTCTTCTTTCAGTTACAATAGGAATTTTTGGGTTAGGTCAATCCGTTCGCAAGATATGGGACTTTGAAGCTAAGAAATGGTTGAAAAGAGAACAAATTTTTCGCATTTCTGCTGCTCCAAACGCTTAACCAGAATGGCCTAGGGAAAAAATACACATACTGCTGTGATCGGGCGAGTTTCTACTTTCAGACGCAACAGGAATTTTTGGGTTAGGTCAGTCCGTTCGCAAGATAAGGGAGTTTGAAGCCAAGAAATGGTTGAGAAGGACACAAATTTTTCGCAATTCTGCTGCTCCAAACGCTTAACCAGAATGGCCTAGGCAAAAAATACACATACCGTTGTAATCGGGCGAGTTTCTACTTTCAGATGCAATAGCAATTTTTGGGTTAGGTCAATCCGTTCGAGAGATATGGGAGTTTGAAGCTAAGAAATGGTTGTGGAGAGAACAAATTTTTCGCAATTCCGCTGCTCCAAACGCTTAACCAGAATGGCCTAGGGAAAAAATACGCATACCGTTGTAATCGGGCGAGTTTCTACTTTCAGTTACAATAGGAATTTTTGGGTTAGGTCAATCCGTTCGCGTGATATGGGACTTTGAAGCGAAGAAATGGTTGATAAGACATGAATTTTTCGCACTTCTGCTGCTCCAAACGCTTAACCAGAATGGCATAGGGGAAAAATACACATACTCTTGTAATCGGGCGAGTTTCTACTTTGAGATGCAATAGGAATTTTTGGGTTATATCTATCCGTTCGCGAGATAGGGTATTATGAAGCCAAGAAATGGTTGAGAAGGCAAAACATTTTTAGCAATTCTGCTGCTCCAAACGCTTAACCAGAATGGCCTAGGGAAAAAATACACATACCGTTGTAATCGGGCGAGTTTCCACTTTCAGATGCAATAGGAATTTTTGGGTTAGGTCAATCCGTTCGCGAGATATGGGAGTTTGATGGCAAGAAATGTTTGGGAAGGCAAAAAATTTTTCGCAATTCTGCTGCTCCAAACGCTTAACCAGAACGGCCTAGCGAAAAAATTCACATACCGTTGTAATCGGGCGAGTTCCTTCTTTCAGATGCAACAGAAATCTTTTCGTTAGGTCAGTCCGTTCGCGAGA
Source organism: Ptiloglossa arizonensis (assembly GCF_051014685.1). NCBI lineage: Eukaryota > Metazoa > Arthropoda > Insecta > Hymenoptera > Colletidae > Ptiloglossa > Ptiloglossa arizonensis. The sequence goes on along the minus strand of NW_027478610.1, from coordinate 845,225 downwards.
TATGGGAGTTTGAAACTAAGAAATGGTTGACAAGACAACAAATTTTTCGCACTTCTGCTGCTCCAATCGCTTATCCTGATTGGCCTAGGGGAAAAATACACCTACCGTTGTGATCGGGCGAGTTTCTGCTTTCAAATGCAATAGGAATTTTTGGGTTAGGTCAATCCGTTGGCGAGATATGGGAGTTTGAAGCTAAGAAATTGTTGAGAAGAGAACAAATTTTTCGCAATTCTGCTACTGCAAACGCTTAACAAGAAAGGCCTAGGGAAAAAGTACCCATACCGTTGTAATCGGGCGAGTCTCTTCTTTCAGTTACAATAGGAATTTTTGGGTTAGGACAATCCGTTCGCGAGATATGGGACTTTGAAGCTAAGAAATGGTTGAAAAGAGAACAAATTTTTCGCAATTCTGCTGCTCCAAACGCTTAACCAGAATGGCCTAGGGAAAAAATACACATACCGTTGTAATCGGGCGAGTTTCTACTTTCAGACGCAACAGGAATTTTTGGGTTAGGTCTATCCGTTCGCGAGATAGGGTATTATGAAGCCAAGAAATGGTTGAGAAGGCAAAAAATTTTTCGCAATTCTGCTGCTCCAAACGCTTAACCAGAATGGCCTAGAGTAAAAATACATATACCGTTGTAATCGGGCGAGTTTCTACTTTCAGATGCATTAGCAATTTTTGGGTTTGGTCAGTCCGTTCGCAAGGTATGGGAGTTTGAAGCCAAGAAATGGTTCAGAAGGCAAAAAATTTTTTGCAATTCTGCTGCCCCAAACGCTTAAACAGAATGGCCTAGGGGAAAAATACACATACCGTTGTAATCGGGCGAGTTTCTACTTTCAGATGCAATAGGAATTTTTGGGTTAGGTCTATCCGTTCGCGAGATAGGATATTATGAAGCCAAGAAATGGTTGAGAAGGCAAAAAATTTTTCGCAATTCTGCTGCTCCAAACGCTTAACCAGAATGGCCGAGAGTAAAAATACATATACCGTTGTAATCGGGCGAGTTTCTACTTTCAGATGGAATAGCAATTTTTGGGTTAGGTCGGTCCGTTCGCAAGATAAGGGAGTTTGAAGCCAAGAAATGGTTGAGAAGGACACAAATTTTTCGCACTTCTGCTGCTCCAAACGCTTAACCAGAATGGCCTAGGGGAAAAATACACATACCGTTGTAATCGGGCGAGTTTCTACTTTCAGATGCAATATCAATTTTTGGGTTAGGTCAATCCGTTCGCGAGATATGGGAGTTTGAAGCTAAGAAATGGTTGAGAAGGGAACAAATTTTTCGCACTTCTGCTGCTTCAAACGCTTAACCAGAATGGCCAAGGGAAAAAATGCACATACCGTTGTAATCGGGCGAGTTTCTACTTTCATACGCAACAGGAATTTTTGGGTTAGGTCAATCCGTTCGCGAGATATGGGAGTTTGAAGCCAAGAAATGGTTGAGAAGGCAAAAAATTTTTCTCAATTCTGCTGCTCCGAACGCTTAACCAGAATGGCCTAGGGAAAAAACACACAAACCGTTGTAATCGGGCGAGTTTCTACTTTCAGATGCAATAGGAATTTTTGGGTTAGGTCAATCCGTTCGCGAGATAGGGTATTATGAAGCCAAGAAATGGTTGAGAAGGCAAAAAATTTTTCGCAATTCTGCTGCTCCAAACGCTTAACCAGAATGGCCTAGAGTAAAAATACATATACCGTTGTAATCGGGCGAGTTTCTACTTTCAGATGCAATAGCAACTTTTGGGTTAGGTCAGTCCGTTCGCAAGAAAAGGGAGTTTGAAGCTAAGAAATGGTTGAGAAGAGAACAAATTTTTCGCAATTCTGGTGCTTCCAAACGCTTAACCAGAATGGCCTAGGGAAAAAATGCACATACCGTTGTAATCGGGCGAGTTTCTACTTTCATGCGCAACAGGAATTTTTGGGTTAGGTCAATCTGTTCGCGAGATATGGGAGTTTGAAGCCAAGAAATGGTTGAGAAGGCAAAAAATTTTTCGCAATTCTGCTGCTCCGAACGCTTAACCAGAATGGCCTAGGGAAAAAATACACATACCGTTGTAATCGGGCGAGTTTCTACTTTCAGATGCAATAGGAATTTTTGGGTTAGGTCTATCCGTTCGCGAGATAGGGTATTATGAAGCCAAGAAATGGTTGAGAAGGCAAAAAATTTTTCGCAATTCTGTTGTTCCAAACGCTTAACCAGAATGGCCTAGAGTAAAAATACATATACCGTTGTAATCGGGCGAGTTTCTACTTTCAGATGCAATAGCAATTTTTGGGTTAAGTCAGTCCGTTCGCAAGATAAGGGAGTTTGAAGCCAGAAATGGTTGAGAAGGACACAAATTTTTCGCAATTCTGCTGCTCCAAACGCTTAACCAGAATGGCCTAGGGAAAAAATGCATATACCGTTGTAATCGGGCGAGTTTCTACTTTCAGATGCAATAGGAATTTTTGGGTTAGGTTTATCCGTTCGCGAGATATGGGACTTTGAGCTAAGAAATGGTTGACAAGACAACAAATTTTTCGCACTTCTGCTTCTCCAAACGCTTAACCAGACTGGCATAGGGAAAAAATACACATACCATTGTAATCGGGCGAGTTTCCACTTTCAGATGCAATAGGAATTTTTGGGTAAGGTCAATCCGTTCGCAAGGTATGGGAGTTTGAAGCCAAGAAATGGTTCAGAAGGCAAAAAATTTTTTGCAATTCTGCTGCCCCAAATGCTTAAACAGAATGGCCTAGGGGAAAAATACACATACCGTTGTAATCGGGCGAGTTTCTACTTTCAGATGCAACAGGAATTTTTGGGTTAGGTCAATCCGTTCGCGAGATATGGGAGTTTGAAGCCAAGAAATGGTCGAGAAGGCAAAAAATTTTTCGCAAATCTGCTGCTCCGAACGCTTAACCAGAATGGCCTAGGGAAAAAACACACATACCGTTGTAATCGGGCGAGTTTCTGCTTTCAGATGCAACAGGAATTTTTGGGTTAGGTCAATCCGTTCGCGAGATATGGAGTTTGAAGCCAAGAAATTGTTGAGAAGGACACAAATTTTTCGCATTTCTGCTGCTCCAAACGCTTAAACAGAATGGCCTAGGGGAAAAATACACATACCGTTGCAATCGGGCGAGTTTCTACTTTCAGATGCAATTGGAATTTTTGGGTTAGGTCAATCCGTTCGCGAGATATGGGAGTTTGATGCTAAGAAATGGTTGAGAAGAGAACAAATTTTCCGCAATTCTGCTACTCCAAACGCTTAACAAGAATGGCTTGGGAAAAAGTACCCATACCGTTGTAATCGGGCGAGTCTCTTATTTCAGTTACAATAGGAATTTTGGGTTAGGTCAATCCGTTCGCGAGATATGGGACATTGAAGCTAAGAAATGGTTGAAAAGAGAACAAATTTTTCGCAACTCTGCTGCTCCAAACGCTTAACCAGAATGGCCTAGGGAAGAAATACACATACCGTTGTAATCGGGCGAGTTTCTACTTTCAGACGCAACAGGAATTTTTGGGTTAGGTCTATCCGTTCGCGAGATAGGGTATTATGAAGCCAAGAAATGGTTGAGAAGGCAAAAAAATTTTCGCAATTCTGCTGTTCCAAACGCTCAACCAGAATGGCCTAGAGTAAAAATACACATACCGTTGTAATCGGGCGAGTTTCTACTTTCAGATGCAATAGCAATTTTTGGGTTAGGTCAGTCCGTTCGCAAGAAAAGGGAGTTTGAAGCTAAGAAATGGTTGAGAAGAGAACAAATTTTTCGCAATTCTGGTGCTCCAAACGCTTAACCAGAATGGCCTAGGGAAAAAATGCACATACCGTTGTAATCGGGCGAGTTTCTACTTTCATGCGCAACAGGAATTTTTGGTTAGGTCAATCTGTTCGCGAGATATGGGAGTTTGAAGCCAAGAAATGGTTGAGAAGGCAAAAAATTTTTCGCAATTCTGCTGCTCCGAACGCTTAACCAGAATGGCCTAGGGAAAAAACACACATACCGTTGTAATCGGGCGAGTTTCTACTTTCAGATGCAATAGCAATTTTTGGGTTAGGTCAGTCCGTTCGCAAGATAAGGGAGTTTGAAGCCAAGAAATGGTTGAGAAGGACACAAATTTTTCGCATTTCTGCTGCTCCAAACGCTTAACCAGAATGGCCTAGGGGGAAAATACACATACCGTTGTCATCGGGCGAGTTTCTACTTTCAGATGCAATAGCAATTTTTGGGTTAGGTCAATACATTCGCGAGATATGGGAGTTTGAAGCTAAGAAATGGTTGAGAAGAGAACAAATTTTCGCAATTCTGCTACTCCAAACGCTTAACAAGAATGGCTTGGGAAAAAGTACCCATACCGTTGTAATCGGGCGAGTCTCTTATTTCAGTTACAATAGGAATTTTTGGGTTAGGTCAATCCGTTCGCGAGATATGGGACATTGAAGCTAAGAAATGGTTGAAAAGAGAACAAATTTTTCGCAACTCTGCTGCTCCAAACGCTTAACCAGAGTGGGCCTAGGGAAGAAATACACATACCGTTGTAATCGGGCGAGTTTCTACTTTCAGACGCAACAGGAATTTTTGGGTTAGGTCTATCCGTTCGCGAGATAGGGTATTATGAAGCCAAGAAATGGTTGAGAAGGCAAAAAATTTTTCGTAATTCTGCTGTTCCAAACGCTCAACCAGAATGGCCTAGAGTAAAAATACACATACCGTTGTAATCGGGCGAGTTTCTACTTTCAGATGCAATAGCAATTTTTGGGTTAGGTCAGTCCGTTCGCAAGATAAGGGAGTTTGAAGCCAAGAAATGGTTGAGAAGGACACAAATTTTTCGCAATTCTGCTGCTCCAAACGCTTAACCAGAATGGCCTAGAGTAAAAATACATATACCGTTGTAATCGGGCGAGTTTCTACTTTCAGATGCAATAGCAATTTTTGGGTTAGGTCAGTCCGTTCGCAAGAAAAGGGAGTTTGAAGCTAAGAAATGGTTGAGAAGAGAACAAATTTTTCGCAATTCTGGTGCTGCAAACGCTTAACCAGAATGGCCTAGGGAAAAAATGCACATACCGTTGTAATCGGGCGAGTTTCTACTTTCATGCGCAACAGGAATTTTTGGGTTAGGTCAATCTGTTCGCAAGATAAGGGAGTTTGAAGCCAAGAAATGGTTGAGAAGGACACAAATTTTTCGCAATTCTGCTGCTCCAAACGCTTAACCAGAATGGCCTAGGGAAAAAATGCATATACCGTTGTAATCGGGCGAGTTTCTACTTTCAGATGCAATAGGAATTTTTGGTTAGGTTTATCCGTTCGCGAGATATGGGACTTTGAAGCTAAGAAATGGTTGACAAGACAACAAATTTTTCGCAATTCTGCTGCTCCAAACGCTTAACCAGAATGGCCTAGAGTAAAAATACATATACCGTTGTAATCGGCGAGTTTCTACTTTCAGATGCAATAGCAACTTTTGGGTTAGGTCAGTCCGTTCGCAAGATAAGGGAGTTTGAATCCAAGAAATGGTTGAGAAGGACACAAATTTTTCGCACTTCTGCTGCTCCAAACGCTTAACCAGAATGGCCTAGGGGAAAAATACACATACCGTTGTAATCGGGCGAGTTTCTACTTTCAGATGCAATAGCAATTTTTGGGTTAGGTCAATCCGTTCGTGAGATATGGGAGTTTGAAGCTAAGAAATGGTTGAGAAGAGAACAAATTTTTCGCAATTCTGCTGCTCCAAACGCTTAACCAGAATGGCATAGGGAAGAAATGCATATACCCTTGTAATCGGGCGAGTTTCTACTTTCAGGTGCAATAGGAATTTTTGGGTTAGGTCAATCCGTTCGCGAGATATGGGAGTTTGAAGCTAAGGAATGGTTGAGAAGAGAACAAATTTTTCGCACTTCTGCTGCTCCAAACGCTTAACCAGAATGGCCTAGGGAAAAAATGCACATACCGTTGTAATCGGGCGAGTTTCTACTTTCATACGCAACAGGAATTTTTGGGTTAGGTCAATCCGTTCGCGAGATATGGGAGTTTGAAGCCAAGAAATGGTTGAGAAGGCAAAAAATTTTTCGCAATTCTGCTGCTCCGAACGCTTAACCAGAATGGCCTAGGGAAAAAATACACATACCGTTGTAATCGGGCGAGTTTCTACTTTCAGATGCAACAGGAATTTTTGGGTTAGGTCAATCCGTTCGCGAGATATCGGACTTTGAAGCTAAGAAATGGTTGACAAGACAAAAAATTTTTCGCACTTCTGCTGCTCCAAACGCTTAACCAGAATGGCATAGGGAAAAAATACACATACTGTTGTAATCGGGCGAGTTTCTACTTTCAGATGCAATAGGAATTTTTGGGTTAGGTCTATCCGTTCGCGAGATGGGGTATTATGAAGCCAAGAAATGGTTGAGAAGGCAAAAAATTTTTCGCAATTCTGCTGCTCCAAGCGCTTAACCAGAATGGCCTAGAGTAAAAATACATATACCGTTGTAATCGGGCGAGTTTCTACTTTCAGATGCAATAGCAATTTTTGGGTTAGGTCAGTCCGTTCGCAAGAAAAGGGAGTTTGAAGCTAAGAAATGTTGAGAAGAGAACAAATTTTTCGCAATTCTGGTGCTCCAAACGCTTAACCAGAATGGCCTAGGGAAAAAATGCACATACCGTTGTAATCGGGCGAGTTTCTACTTTCATGCGCAACAGGAATTTTTGGGTTAGGTCAATCTGTTCGCGAGATATGGGAGTTTGAAGCCAAGAAATGGTTGAGAAGGCAAAAAATTTTTCGCAATTCTGCTGCTCCGAACGCTTAACCAGAATGGCCTAGGGAAAAAACACACATACCGTTGTAATCGGGCGAGTTTCTACTTTCAGATGCAATAGCAATTTTTGGGTTAGGTCAGTCCGTTCGCAAGGTATGGGAGTTTGAAGCCAAGAAATGGTTCAGAAGGCAAAAAATTTTTTGCAATTCTGCTGCCCCAAACGCTTAAACAGAATGGCCTAGGGGAAAAATACACATACCGTTGTAATCGGGCGAGTTTCTACTTTCAGATGCAATAGGAATTTTTGGGTTAGGTCAATCCGTTCGCGAGATATGGGAGTTTGAAGCTAAGAAATGGTTGAGAAGAGAACAAATTTTTTGCGATTCTGCTGCTCCAGACGCTTAACCAGAATGGCCTAGGGAAAAAATACACATACCGTTGTAATCGGGCGAGTCTCTTCTTTCAGTTACAATAGGAATTTTTGGGTTAGGACAATCCGTTCGCGAGATATGGGACTTTGAAGCTAAGAAATGGTTGAAAAGAGAACAAATTTTTCGCAATTCTGCTGCTCCAAACGCTTAACCAGAATGGCCTAGGGAAAAAATACACATACCGTTGTAATCGGGCGAGTTTCTACTTTCAGACGCAACAGGAATTTTTGGGTTAGGTCTATCCGTTCGCGAGATAGGGTATTATGAAGCCAAGAAATGGTTGAGAAGGCAAAAAATTTTTCGCAATTCTGCTGCTCCAAACGCTTAACCAGAATGGCCTAGAGTAAAAATACATATACCGTTGTAATCGGGCGAGTTTCTACTTTCAGATGCATTAGCAATTTTTGGGTTTGGTCAGTCCGTTCGCAAGGTATGGGAGTTTGAAGCCAAGAAATGGTTCAGAAGGCAAAAATTTTTTTGCAATTCTGCTGCCCCAAACGCTTAAACAGAATGGCCTAGGGGAAAAATACACATACCGTTGTAATCGGGCGAGTTTCTACTTTCAGATGCAATAGGAATTTTTGGGTTAGGTCTATCCGTTCGCGAGATAGGATATTATGAAGCCAAGAAATGGTTGAGAAGGCAAAAAATTTTTCGCAATTCTGCTGCTCCAAACGCTTAACCAGAATGGCCGAGAGTAAAAATACATATACCGTTGTAATCGGGCGAGTTTCTACTTTCAGATGCAATAGCAATTTTTGGGTTAGGTCGGTCCGTTCGCAAGATAAGGGAGTTTGAAGCCAAGAAATGGTTGAGAAGGACACAAATTTTTCGCACTTCTGCTGCTCCAAACGCTTAACCAGAATGGCCTAGGGGAAAAATACACATACCGTTGTAATCGGGCGAGTTTCTACTTTCAGATGCAATATCAATTTTTGGGTTAGGTCAATCCGTTCGCGAGATATGGGAGTTTGAAGCTAAGAAATGGTTGAGAAGGGAACAAATTTTTCGCACTTCTGCTGCTTCAAACGCTTAACCAGAATGGCCAAGGGAAAAAATGCACATACCGTTGTAATCGGGCGAGTTTCTACTTTCATACGCAACAGGAATTTTTGGGTTAGGTCAATCCGTTCGCGAGATATGGGAGTTTGAAGCCAAGAAATGGTTGAGAAGGCAAAAAATTTTTCTCAATTCTGCTGCTCCGAACGCTTAACCAGAATGGCCTAGGGAAAAAACACACAAACCGTTGTAATCGGGCGAGTTTCTACTTTCAGATGCAATAGGAATTTTTGGGTTAGGTCAATCCGGTCGCGAGATAGGGTATTATGAAGCCAAGAAATGGTTGAGAAGGCAAAAAATTTTTCGCAATTCTGCTGCTCCAAACGCTTAACCAGAATGGCCTAGAGTAAAAATACATATACCGTTGTAATCGGGCGAGTTTCTACTTTCAGATGCAATAGCAACTTTTGGGTTAGGTCAGTCCGTTCGCAAGATAAGGGAGTTTGAATCCAAGAAATGGTTGAGAAGGACACAAATTTTTCGCACTTCTGCTGCTCCAAACGCTTAACCAGAATGGCCTAGGGGAAAAATACACATACCGTTGTAATCGGGCGAGTTTCTACTTTCAGATGCAATAGCAATTTTTGGGTTAGGTCAATCCGTTCGTGAGATATGGGAGTTTGAAGCTAAGAAATGGTTGAGAAGAGAACAAATTTTTCGCAATTCTGCTGCTCCAAACGCTTAACCAGAATGGCATAGGGAAAAAATGCATATACCGTTGTAATCGGGCGAGTTTCTACTTTCAGGTGCAATAGGAATTTTTGGGTTAGGTCAAACCGTTCGCGAGATATGGGAGTTTGAAGCTAAGGAATGGTTGAGAAGAGAACAAATTTTTCGCACTTCTGCTGCTCCAAACGCTTAACCAGAATGGCCTAGGGAAAAAATGCACATACCGTTGTAATCGGGCGAGTTTCTACTTTCATACGCAACAGGAATTTTTGGGTTAGGTCAATCCGTTCGCGAGATATGGGAGTTTGAAGCCAAGAAATGGTTGAGAAGGCAAAAAATTTTTCGCAATTCTGCTGCTCCGAACGCTTAACCAGAATGGCCTAGGGAAAAAATACACATACCGTTGTAATCGGGCGAGTTTCTACTTTCAGATGCAATATCAATTTTTGGGTTAGGTCAATCCGTTCGCGAGATATCGGACTTTGAAGCTAAGAAATGTTTGACAAGACAAAAAATTTTTCGCACTTCTGCTGCTCCGAACGCTTAACCAGAATGGCCTAGGGAAAAAATACACATACCGTTGTAATCGGGCGAGTTTCTACTTTCAGATGCAATAGGAATTTTTGGGTTAGGTCTATCCGTTCGCGAGATAGGGTATTATGAAGCCAAGAAATGGTTGAGAAGGCAAAAAATTTTTCGCAATTCTGCTGTTCCAAACGCTTAACCAGAATGGCCTAGAGTAAAAATACATATACCGTTGTAATCGGGCGAGTTTCTACTTTCAGATGCAATAGCAATTTTTGGGTTAGGTCAGTCCGTTCGCAAGATAAGGGAGTTTGAAGCCAAGAAATGGTTGAGAAGGACACAAATTTTTCGCAATTCTGCTGCTCCAAACGCTTAACCAGAATGGCCTAGGGAAGAAATACACATACCGTTGTAATCGGGCGAGTTTCTACTTTCAGACGCAACAGGAATTTTTGGGTTAGGTCAATCCGTTCGCAAGGTATGGGAGTTTGAAGCCAAGAAATGGTTCAGAAGGCAAAAAATTTTTTGCAATTCTGCTGCCCCAAATGCTTAAACAGAATGGCCTAGGGAAAAATACACATACCGTTGTAATCGGGCGAGTTTCTACTTTCAGATGCAACAGGAATTTTTGGGTTAGGTCAATCCGTTCGCGAGATATGGGAGTTTGAAGCCAAGAAATGGTTGAGAAGGCAAAAAATTTTTCGCAAATCTGCTGCTCCGAACGCTTAACCAGAATGGCCTAGGGAAAAAACACACATACCGTTGTAATCGGGCGAGTTTCTACTTTCAGATGCAACAGGAATTTTTGGGTTAGGTCAATCCGTTCGCGAGATATGGGAGTTTGAAGCCAAGAAATTGTTGAGAAGGACACAAATTTTTCGCATTTCTGCTGCTCCAAACGCTTAAACAGAATGGCCTAGGGGAAAAATACACATACCGTTGCAATCGGGCGAGTTTCTACTTTCAGATGCAATTGGAATTTTTGGGTTAGGTCAATCCGTTCGCGAGATATGGGAGTTTGAAGCTAAGAAATGGTTGAGAAGAGAACAAATTTTTCGCAATTCTGCTACTCCAAACGCTTAACAAGAATGGCTTGGGAAAAAGTACCCATACCGTTGTAATCGGGCGAGTCTCTTATTTCAGTTACAATAGGAATTTTTGGGTTAGGTCAATCCGTTCGCGAGATATGGGACATTGAAGCTAAGAAATGGTTGAAAAGAGAACAAATTTTTCGCAACTCTGCTGCTCCAAACGCTTAACCAGAATGGCCTAGGGAAGAAATACACATACCGTTGTAATCGGGCGAGTTTCTACTTTCAGACGCAACAGGAATTTTTGGGTTAGGTCTATCCGTTCGCGAGATAGGGTATTATGAAGCCAAGAAATGGTTGAGAAGGCAAAAAATTTTTCGCAATTCTGCTGTTCCAAACGCTCAACCAGAATGGCCTAGAGTAAAAATACACATACCGTTGTAATCGGGCGAGTTTCTACTTTCAGATGCAATAGCAATTTTTGGGTTAGGTCAGTCCGTTCGCAAGATAAGGGAGTTTGAAGCCAAGAAATGGTTGAGAAGGACACAAATTTTTCGCAATTCTGCTGCTCCAAACGCTTAACCAGAATGGCCTAGAGTAAAAATACATATACCGTTGTAATCGGGCGAGTTTCTACTTTCAGATGCAATAGCAATTTTTGGGTTAGGTCAGTCCGTTCGCAAGAAAAGGGAGTTTGAAGCTAAGAAATGGTTGAGAAGAGAACAAATTTTTCGCAATTCTGGTGCTCCAAACGCTTAACCAGAATGGCCTAGGGAAAAAATGCACATACCGTTGTAATCGGGCGAGTTTCTACTTTCATGCGCAACAGGAATTTTTGGGTTAGGTCAATCTGTTCGCGAGATATGGGAGTTTGAAGCCAAGAAATGGTTGAGAAGGCAAAAAATTTTTCGCAATTCTGCTGCTCCGAACGCTTAACCAGAATGGCCTAGGGAAAAAATGCATATACCGTTGTAATCGGGCGAGTTTCTACTTTCAGATGCAATAGGAATTTTTGGGTTAGGTTTATCCGTTCGCGAGATATGGGACTTTGAAGCTAAGAAATGGTTGACAAGACAACAAATTTTTCGCAATTCTGCTGCTCCAAACGCTTAACCAGAATGGCCTAGAGTAAAAATACATATACCGTTGTAATCGGTCGAGTTTCTACTTTCAGATGCAATAGCAACTTTTGGGTTAGGTCAGTCCGTTCGCAAGATAAGGGAGTTTGAATCCAAGAAATGGTTGAGAAGGACACAAATTTTTCGCACTTCTGCTGCTCCAAACGCTTAACCAGAATGGCCTAGGGGAAAAATACACATACCGTTGTAATCGGGCGAGTTTCTACTTTCAGATGCAATAGCAATTTTTGGGTTAGGTCAATCCGTTCGTGAGATATGGGAGTTTGAAGCTAAGAAATGGTTGAGAAGAGAACAAATTTTTCGCAATTCTGCTGCTCCAAACGCTTAACCAGATTGGCATAGGGAAAAAATGCATATACCGTTGTAATCGGGCGAGTTTCTACTTTCAGGTGCAATAGGAATTTTTGGGTTAGGTCAATCCGTTCGCGAGATATGGGAGTTTGAAGCTAAGGAATGGTTGAGAAGAGAACAAATTTTTCGCACTTCTGCTGCTCCAAACGCTTAACCAGAATGGCCTAGGGAAAAAATGCACATACCGTTGTAATCGGGCGAGTTTCTACTTTCATACGCAACAGGAATTTTTGGGTTAGGACAATCCGTTCGCGAGATATGGGAGTTTGAAGCCAAGAAATGGTTGAGAAGGCAAAAAATTTTTCGCAATTCTGCTGCTCCGAACGCTTAACCAGAATGGCCTAGGGAAAAAATGCATATACCGTTGTAATCGGGCGAGTTTCTACTTTCAGATGCAATAGGAATTTTTGGGTTAGGTTTATCCGTTCGCGAGATATGGGAGTTTGAAGCTAAGAAATGGTTGACAAGACAACAAATTTTTCGCACTTCTGCTTCTCCAAACGCTTAACCAGAATGGCCTAGGGAAAAAATGCACATACCGTTGTAATCGGGCGAGTTTCTACTTTCATGCGCAACAGGAATTTTTGGGTTAGGTCAGTCCGTTCGCAAGAAAAGGGAGTTTGAAGCTAAGAAATGGTTGAGAAGAGAACAAATTTTTCGCAATTCTGGTGCTCCAAACGCTTAACCAGAATGGCCTAGGGAAAAAATGCACATACCGTTGTAATCGGGCGAGTTTCTACTTTCATGCGCAACAGGAATTTTTGGGTTAGGTCAATCTGTTCGCGAGATATGGGAGTTTGAAGCCAAGAAATGGTTGAGAAGGCAAAAAATTTTTCGCAATTCTGCTGCTCCGAACGCTTAACCAGAATGGCCTAGGGAAAAAACACACATACCGTTGTAATCGGGCGAGTATCTACTTTCAGATGCAATAGCAATTTTTGGGTTAGGTCAGTCCATTCGCAAGATAAGGGAGTTTGAAGCCAAGAAATGGTTGAGAAGGACACAAATTTTTCGCATTTCTGCTGTTCCAAACGCTTAACCAGAATGGCCTAGGGGGAAAATACACATACCGTTGTAATCGGGCGAGTTTCTACTTTCAGATGCAATAGCAATTTTTGGGTTAGGTCAATACATTCGCGAGATATGGGAGTTTGAAGCTAAGAAATGGTTGAGAAGAGAACAAATTTTTCGCAATTCTGCTACTCCAAACGCTTAACAAGAATGGCTTGGGAAAAAGTACCCATACCGTTGTAATCGGGCGAGTCTCTTATTTCAGTTACAATAGGAATTTTTGGGTTAGGTCAATCCGTTCGCGAGATATGGGACATTGAAGCTAAGAAATGGTTGAAAAGAGAACAAATTTTTCGCAACTCTGCTGCTCCAAACGCTTAACCAGAGTGGCCTAGGGAAGAAATACACATACCGTTGTAATCGGGCGAGTTTCTACTTTCAGACGCAACAGGAATTTTTGGGTTAGGTCTATCCGTTCGCGAGATAGGGTATTATGAAGCCAAGAAATGGTTGAGAAGGCAAAAAATTTTTCGTAATTCTGCTGTTCCAAACGCTCAACCAGAATGGCCTAGGGAAAAAATGCACATACCGTTGTAATCGGGCGAGTTTCTACTTTCAGATGCATTAGGAATTTTTGGGTTAGGTTTATCCGTTCGCGAGATATGGGACTTTGAAGCTAAGAAATGGTTGACAAGACAACAAATTTTTCGCACATCTGCTTCTCCAAACGCTTAACCAGACTGGCATAGGGAAAAAATACACATACCATTGTAATCGGGCGAGTTTCCACTTTCAGATGCAATAGGAATTTTTGGGTAAGGTCTATCCGTTCGCAAGGTATGGGAGTTTCAAGCCAAGAAATGGTTCAGAAGGCAAAAAATTTTTTGCAATTCTGCTGCCCCAAATGCTTAAACAGAATGGCCTAGGGGAAAAATACACATACCGTTGTAATCGGGCGAGTTTCTACTTTCAGATGCAACAGGAATTTTTGGGTTAGGTCAATCCGTTCGCGAGATATGGGAGTTTGAAGCCAAGAAATTGTTGAGAAGGACACAAATTTTTCGCATTTCTGCTGCTCCAAACGCTTAACCAGAATGGCCTAGGGGAAAAATACACATACCGTTGTAATCGGGCGAGTTTCTACTGTCAGATGCAATAGCAATTTTTGGGTTAGGTCAATCCGTTCGCGAGATATGGGAGTTTGAAGCTAAGAAATGGTTGAGAAGAGAACAAATTTTTCGCAATTCTGCTGCTCCAAACGCTTAACCAGAATGGCCTAGAGTAAAAATACATATACCGTTGCAATCGGGCGAGTTTCTACTTTCAGATGCAATTGGAATTTTTGGGTTAGGTCAATCCGTTCGCGAGATATGGGAGTTTGAAGCTAAGAAATGGTTGAGAAGAGAACAAATTTTTCGCAATTCTGCTACTCCAAACGCTTAACAAGAATGGCTTGGGAAAAAGTACCCATACCGTTGTAATCGGGCGAGTCTCTTATTTCAGTTACAATAGGAATTTTTGGGTTAGGTCAATCCGTTCGCGCGATATGGGACATTGAAGCTAAGAAATGGTTGAAAAGAGAACAAATTTTTCGCAACTCTGCTGCTCCAAACGCTTAACCAGAATGGCCTAGGGAAGAAATACACATACCGTTGTAATCGGGCGAGTTTCTACTTTCAGACGCAACAGGAATTTTTGGGTTAGGTCTATCCGTTCGCGAGATAGGGTATTATGAAGCCAACAAATGGTTGAGAAGGCAAAAAATTTTTCGCAATTCTGCTGTTCCAAACGCTCAACCAGAATGGCCTAGAGTAAAAATACACATACCGTTGTAATCGGGCGAGTTTCTACTTTCAGATGCAATAGCAATTTTTGGGTTAGGTCAGTCCGTTCGCAAGATAAGGGAGTTTGAAGCCAAGAAATGGTTGAGAAGGACACAAATTTTTCGCAATTCTGCTGCTCCAAACGCTTAACCAGAATGGCCTAGGGAAAAAATGCATATACCGATGTAATCGGGCGAGTTTCTACTTTCAGATGCAATAGGAATTTTTGGGTTAGGTTTATCCGTTCGCGAGATATGGGACTTTGAAGCTAAGAAATGGTTGACAAGACAACAAATTTTTCGCACTTCTGCTTCTCCAAACGCTTAAGCAGACTGGCATAGGGAAAAAATACACATACCATTGTAATCGGGCGAGTTTCCACTTTCAGATGCAATAGGAATTTTTGGGTAAGGTCAATCCGTTCGCAAGGTATGGGAGTTTGAAGCCAAGAAATGGTTCAGAAGGCAAAAAATTTTTTGCAATTCTGCTGCCCCAAATGCTTAAACAGAATGGCCTAGGGAAGAAATACACATACCGTTGTAATCGGGCGAGTTTCTACTTTCATGCGCAACAGGAATTTTTGGGTTAGGTCAATCTGTTCGCGAGATATGGGAGTTTGAAGCCAAGAAATGGTTGAGAAGGCAAAAAATTTTTCGCAATTCTGCTGCTCCGAACGCTTAACCAGAATGGCCTAGGGAAAAAACACACATACCGTTGTAATCGGGCGAGTATCTACTTTCAGATGCAATAGCAATTTTTGGGTTAGGTCAGTCCATTCGCAAGATAAGGGAGTTTGAAGCCAAGAAATGGTTGAGAAGGACACAAATTTTTCGCATTTCTGCTGTTCCAAACGCTTAACCAGAATGGCCTAGGGGGAAAATACACATACCGTTGTAATCGGGCGAGTTTCTACTTTCAGATGCAATAGCAATTTTTGGGTTAGGTCAATACATTCGCGAGATATGGGAGTTTGAAGCTAAGAAATGGTTGAGAAGAGAACAAATTTTTCGCAATTCTGCTACTCCAAACGCTTAACAAGAATGGCTTGGGAAAAAGTACCCATACCGTTGTAATCGGGCGAGTCTCTTATTTCAGTTACAATAGGAATTTTTGGGTTAGGTCAATCCGTTCGCGAGATATGGGACATTGAAGCTAAGAAATGGTTGAAAAGAGAACAAATTTTTCGCAACTCTGCTGCTCCAAACGCTTAACCAGAGTGGCCTAGGGAAGAAATACACATACCGTTGTAATCGGGCGAGTTTCTACTTTCAGACGCAACAGGAATTTTTGGGTTAGGTCTATCCGTTCGCGAGATAGGGTATTATGAAGCCAAGAAATGGTTGAGAAGGCAAAAAATTTTTCGTAATTCTGCTGTTCCAAACGCTCAACCAGAATGGCCTAGGGAAAAAATGCACATACCGTTGTAATCGGGCGAGTTTCTACTTTCAGATGCATTAGGAATTTTTGGGTTAGGTTTATCCGTTCGCGAGATATGGGACTTTGAAGCTAAGAAATGGTTGACAAGACAACAAATTTTTCGCACATCTGCTTCTCCAAACGCTTAACCAGACTGGCATAGGGAAAAAATACACATACCATTGTAATCGGGCGAGTTTCCACTTTCAGATGCAATAGGAATTTTTGGGTAAGGTCTATCCGTTCGCAAGGTATGGGAGTTTCAAGCCAAGAAATGGTTCAGAAGGCAAAAAATTTTTTGCAATTCTGCTGCCCCAAATGCTTAAACAGAATGGCCTAGGGGAAAAATACACATACCGTTGTAATCGGGCGAGTTTCTACTTTCAGATGCAACAGGAATTTTTGGGTTAGGTCAATCCGTTCGCGAGATATGGGAGTTTGAAGCCAAGAAATTGTTGAGAAGGACACAAATTTTTCGCATTTCTGCTGCTCCAAACGCTTAACCAGAATGGCCTAGGGGAAAAATACACATACCGTTGTAATCGGGCGAGTTTCTACTGTCAGATGCAATAGCAATTTTTGGGTTAGGTCAATCCGTTCGCGAGATATGGGAGTTTGAAGCTAAGAAATGGTTGAGAAGAGAACAAATTTTTCGCAATTCTGCTGCTCCAAACGCTTAACCAGAATGGCCTAGAGTAAAAATACATATACCGTTGCAATCGGGCGAGTTTCTACTTTCAGATGCAATTGGAATTTTTGGGTTAGGTCAATCCGTTCGCGAGATATGGGAGTTTGAAGCTAAGAAATGGTTGAGAAGAGAACAAATTTTTCGCAATTCTGCTACTCCAAACGCTTAACAAGAATGGCTTGGGAAAAAGTACCCATACCGTTGTAATCGGGCGAGTCTCTTATTTCAGTTACAATAGGAATTTTTGGGTTAGGTCAATCCGTTCGCGCGATATGGGACATTGAAGCTAAGAAATGGTTGAAAAGAGAACAAATTTTTCGCAACTCTGCTGCTCCAAACGCTTAACCAGAATGGCCTAGGGAAGAAATACACATACCGTTGTAATCGGCGAGTTTCTACTTTCAGACGCAACAGGAATTTTTGGGTTAGGTCTATCCGTTCGCGAGATAGGGTATTATGAAGCCAACAAATGGTTGAGAAGGCAAAAAATTTTCGCAATTCTGCTGTTCCAAACGCTCAACCAGAATGGCCTAGAGTAAAAATACACATACCGTTGTAATCGGGCGAGTTTCTACTTTCAGATGCAATAGCAATTTTTGGGTTAGGTCAGTCCGTTCGCAAGATAAGGGAGTTTGAAGCCAAGAAATGGTTGAGAAGGACACAAATTTTTCGCAATTCTGCTGCTCCAAACGCTTAACCAGAATGGCCTAGGGAAAAAATGCATATACCGATGTAATCGGGCGAGTTTCTACTTTCAGATGCAATAGGAATTTTTGGGTTAGGTTTATCCGTTCGCGAGATATGGGACTTTGAAGCTAAGAAATGGTTGACAAGACAACAAATTTTTCGCACTTCTGCTTCTCCAAACGCTTAAGCAGACTGGCATAGGGAAAAAATACACATACCATTGTAATCGGGCGAGTTTCCACTTTCAGATGCAATAGGAATTTTTGGGTAAGGTCAATCCGTTCGCAAGGTATGGGAGTTTGAAGCCAAGAAATGGTTCAGAAGGCAAAAAATTTTTTGCAATTCTGCTGCCCCAAATGCTTAAACAGAATGGCCTAGGGGAAAAATACACATACCGTTGTAATCGGGCGAGTTTCTACTTTCAGATGCAACAGGAATTTTTGGGTTAAGTCAATCCGTTCGCGAGATATGGGAGTCTGAAGCCAAGAAATGGTTGAGAAGGCAAAAAATTTTTCGCAAATCTGCTGCTCCGAACGCTTAACCAGAATGGCCTAGGGAAAAAACACACATACCGTTGTAATCGGGCGAGTTTCTACTTTCAGATGCAACAGGAATTTTTGGGTTAGGTCAATCCGTTCGCGAGATATGGGAGTTTGAAGCCAAGAAATGGTTGAGAAGGACACAAATTTTTCGCATTTCTGCTGCTCCAAACGCTTAACCAGAATGGCCTAGGGGAAAAATACACATACCGTTCTAATCGGGCGAGTTTCTACTTTCAGATGCAACAGGAATTTTTGGGTTAGGTCAATCCGTTCGCGAGATATGGGAGTTTGAAGCTAAGAAATGGTTGAGAAAAGAACAAATTTTTCGCAATTCTGCTACTCCAAACGCTTAACAAGAATGGCTTGGGAAAAAGTACCCATACCGTTGTAATCGGGTGAGTCTCTTATTTCAGTTACAATAGGAATTTTTGGGTTAGGTCAATCCGTTCGCGAGATATGGGACTTTGAAGCTAAGAAATGGTTGAAAAGAGAACAAATTTTTCGCAACTCTGCTGCTCCAAACGCTTAACCAGAATGGCCTAGGGAAGAAATACACATACCGTTGTAATCGGGCGAGTTTCTACTTTCAGACGCAACAGGAATTTTTGGGTTAGGTCTATCCGTTCACGAGATAGGGTATTATGAAGCCAAGAAATGGTTGAGAAGGCAAAAAATTTTTCGCAATTCTGCTGCTCCAAACGCTTAACCAGAGTGGCCTAGAGTAAAAATACATATACCGTTGTAATCGGGCGAGTTTCTACTTTCAGATGCAATAGCAATTTTTGGGTTAGGTCAGTCCGTTCGCAAGGTATGGGAGTTTGAAGCCAAGAAATGGTTCAGAAGGCAAAAAATTTTTTGCAATTCTGCTGCCCCAAACGCTTAAACAGAATGGCCTAGGGGAAAAATACACATACCGTTGTAATCGGGCGAGTTTCTACTGTCAGATGCAATAGCAATTTTTGGGTTAGGTCAATCCGTTCGCGAGATATGGGAGTTTGAAGCTAAGAAATGGTTGAGAAGAGAACAAATTTTTCGCAATTCTGCTGCTCCAAACGCTTAACCAGAGTGGCCTAGGGAAGAAATACACATACCGTTGTAATCGGGCGAGTTTCTACTTTCAGACGCAACAGGAATTTTTGGGTTAGGTCTATCCGTTCGCGAGATAGGGTATTATGAAGCCAAGAAATGGTTGAGAAGGCAAAAAATTTTTCGTAATTCTGCTGTTCCAAACGCTCAACCAGAATGGCCTAGGGAAAAAATGCACATACCGTTGTAATCGGGCGAGTTTCTACTTTCAGATGCATTAGGAATTTTTGGGTTAGGTTTATCCGTTCGCGAGATATGGGACTTTGAAGCTAAGAAATGGTTGACAAGACAACAAATTTTTCGCACATCTGCTTCTCCAAACGCTTAACCAGACTGGCATAGGGAAAAAATACACATACCATTGTAATCGGGCGAGTTTCCACTTTCAGATGCAATAGGAATTTTTGGGTAAGGTCTATCCGTTCGCAAGGTATGGGAGTTTCAAGCCAAGAAATGGTTGAGAAGGCAAAAAATTTTTCGTAATTCTGCTGTTCCAAACGCTCAACCAGAATGGCCTAGGGAAAAAATGCACATACCGTTGTAATCGGGCGAGTTTCTACTTTCAGATGCAACAGGAATTTTTGGGTTAGGTCAATCCGTTCGCGAGATATGGGAGTTTGAAGCCAAGAAATTGTTGAGAAGGACACAAATTTTTCGCATTTCTGCTGCTCCAAACGCTTAACCAGAATGGCCTAGGGGAAAAATACACATACCGTTGTAATCGGGCGAGTTTCTACTGTCAGATGCAATAGCAATTTTTGGGTTAGGTCAATCCGTTCGCGAGATATGGGAGTTTGAAGCTAAGAAATGGTTGAGAAGAGAACAAATTTTTCGCAATTCTGCTGCTCCAAACGCTTAACCAGAATGGCCTAGAGTAAAAATACATATACCGTTGCAATCGGGCGAGTTTCTACTTTCAGATGCAATTGGAATTTTTGGGTTAGGTCAATCCGTTCGCGAGATATGGGAGTTTGAAGCTAAGAAATGGTTGAGAAGAGAACAAATTTTTCGCAATTCTGCTACTCCAAACGCTTAACAAGAATGGCTTGGGAAAAAGTACCCATACCGTTGTAATCGGGCGAGTCTCTTATTTCAGTTACAATAGGAATTTTTGGGTTAGGTCAATCCGTTCGCGAGATATGGGACATTGAAGCTAAGAAATGGTTGAAAAGAGAACAAATTTTTCGCAACTCTGCTGCTCCAAACGCTTAACCAGGATGGCCTAGGGAAGAAATACACATACCGTTGTAATCGGGCGAGTTTCTACTTTCAGACGCAACAGGAATTTTTGGGTTAGGTCTATCCGTTCGCGAGATAGGGTATTATGAAGCCAACAAATGGTTGAGAAGGCAAAAAATTTTTCGCAATTCTGCTGTTCCAAACGCTCAACCAGAATGGCCTAGAGTAAAAATACACATACCGTTGTAATCGGGCGAGTTTCTACTTTCAGATGCAATAGCAATTTTTGGGTTAGGTCAGTCCGTTCGCAAGATAAGGGAGTTTGAAGCCAAGAAATGGTTGAGAAGGACACAAATTTTTCGCAATTCTGCTGCTCCAAACGCTTAACCAGAATGGCCTAGGGAAAAAATGCATATACCGATGTAATCGGGCGAGTTTCTACTTTCAGATGCAATAGGAATTTTTGGGTTAGGTTTATCCGTTCGCGAGATATGGGACTTTGAAGCTAAGAAATGGTTGACAAGACAACAAATTTTTCGCACTTCTGCTTCTCCAAACGCTTAAGCAGACTGGCATAGGGAAAAAATACACATACCATTGTAATCGGGCGAGTTTCCACTTTCAGATGCAATAGGAATTTTTGGGTAAGGTCAATCCGTTCGCAAGGTATGGGAGTTTGAAGCCAAGAAATGGTTCAGAAGGCAAAAAATTTTTTGCAATTCTGCTGCCCCAAATGCTTAAACAGAATGGCCTAGGGGAAAAATACACATACCGTTGTAATCGGGCGGGTTTCTACTTTCAGACGCAACAGGAATTTTTGGGTTAGGTCTATCCGTTCACGAGATAGGGTATTATGAAGCCAAGAAATGGTTGAGAAGGCAAAAAATTTTTCGCAATTCTGCTGCTCCAAACGCTTAACCAGAGTGGCCTAGAGTAAAAATACATATACCGTTGTAATCGGGCGAGTTTCTACTTTCAGATGCAATAGCAATTTTTGGGTTAGGTCAGTCCGTTCGCAAGGTATGGGAGTTTGAAGCCAAGAAATGGTTCAGAAGGCAAAAAATTTTTTGCAATTCTGCTGCCCCAAACGCTTAAACAGAATGGCCTAGGGGAAAAATACACATACCGTTGTAATCGGGCGAGTTTCTACTGTCAGATGCAATAGCAATTTTTGGGTTAAGTCAATCCGTTCGCGAGATATGGGAGTCTGAAGCCAAGAAATGGTTGAGAAGGCAAAAAATTTTTCGCAAATCTGCTGCTCCGAACGCTTAACCAGAATGGCCTAGGGAAAAAACACACATACCGTTGTAATCGGGCGAGTTTCTACTTTCAGATGCAACAGGAATTTTTGGGTTAGGTCAATCCGTTCGCGAGATGTGGGAGTTTGAAGCCAAGAAATGGTTGAGAAGGACACAAATTTTTCGCATTTCTGCTGCTCCAAACGCTTAACCAGAATGGCCTAGGGGAAAAATACACATACCGTTGTAATCGGGCGAGTTTCTACTTTCAGATGCAACAGGAATTTTTGGGTTAGGTCAATCCGTTCGCGAGATATGGGAGTTTGAAGCTAAGAAATGGTTGAGAAAAGAACAAATTTTTCGCAATTCTGCTACTCCAAACGCTTAACAAGAATGGCTTGGGAAAAAGTACCCATACCGTTGTAATCGGGTGAGTCTCTTATTTCAGTTACAATAGGAATTTTTGGGTTAGGTCAATCCGTTCGCGAGATATGGGACTTTGAAGCTAAGAAATGGTTGAAAAGAGAACAAATTTTTCGCAACTCTGCTGCTCCAAACGCTTAACCAGAATGGCCTAGGGAAGAAATACACATACCGTTGTAATCGGGCGAGTTTCTACTTTCAGACGCAACAGGAATTTTTGGGTTAGGTCTATCCGTTCACGAGATAGGGTATTATGAAGCCAAGAAATGGTTGAGAAGGCAAAAAATTTTTCGCAATTCTGCTGCTCCAAACGCTTAACCAGAGTGGCCTAGAGTAAAAATACATATACCGTTGTAATCGGGCGAGTTTCTACTTTCAGATGCAATAGCAATTTTTGGGTTAGGTCAGTCCGTTCGCAAGGTATGGGAGTTTGAAGCCAAGAAATGGTTCAGAAGGCAAAAAATTTTTTGCAATTCTGCTGCCCCAAACGCTTAAACAGAATGGCCTAGGGGAAAAATACACATACCGTTGTAATCGGGCGAGTTTCTACTGTCAGATGCAATAGCAATTTTTGGGTTAGGTCAATCCGTTCGCGAGATATGGGAGTTTGAAGCTAAGAAATGGTTGAGAAGAGAACAAATTTTTCGCAATTCTGCTGCTCCAAACGCTTAACCAGAGTGGCCTAGGGAAGAAATACACATACCGTTGTAATCGGGCGAGTTTCTACTTTCAGACGCAACAGGAATTTTTGGGTTAGGTCTATCCGTTCGCGAGATAGGGTATTATGAAGCCAAGAAATGGTTGAGAAGGCAAAAAATTTTTCGTAATTCTGCTGTTCCAAACGCTCAACCAGAATGGCCTAGGGAAAAAATGCACATACCGTTGTAATCGGGCGAGTTTCTACTTTCAGATGCATTAGGAATTTTTGGGTTAGGTTTATCCGTTCGCGAGATATGGGACTTTGAAGCTAAGAAATGGTTGACAAGACAACAAATTTTTCGCACATCTGCTTCTCCAAACGCTTAACCAGACTGGCATAGGGAAAAAATACACATACCATTGTAATCGGGCGAGTTTCCACTTTCAGATGCAATAGGAATTTTTGGGTAAGGTCTATCCGTTCGCAAGGTATGGGAGTTTCAAGCCAAGAAATGGTTGAGAAGGCAAAAAATTTTTCGTAATTCTGCTGTTCCAAACGCTCAACCAGAATGGCCTAGGGAAAAAATGCACATACCGTTGTAATCGGGCGAGTTTCTACTTTCAGATGCAACAGGAATTTTTGGGTTAGGTCAATCCGTTCGCGAGATATGGGAGTTTGAAGCCAAGAAATTGTTGAGAAGGACACAAATTTTTCGCATTTCTGCTGCTCCAAACGCTTAACCAGAATGGCCTAGGGGAAAAATACACATACCGTTGTAATCGGGCGAGTTTCTACTGTCAGATGCAATAGCAATTTTTGGGTTAGGTCAATCCGTTCGCGAGATATGGGAGTTTGAAGCTAAGAAATGGTTGAGAAGAGAACAAATTTTTCGCAATTCTGCTGCTCCAAACGCTTAACCAGAATGGCCTAGAGTAAAAATACATATACCGTTGCAATCGGGCGAGTTTCTACTTTCAGATGCAATTGGAATTTTTGGGTTAGGTCAATCCGTTCGCGAGATATGGGAGTTTGAAGCTAAGAAATGGTTGAGAAGAGAACAAATTTTTCGCAATTCTGCTACTCCAAACGCTTAACAAGAATGGCTTGGGAAAAAGTACCCATACCGTTGTAATCGGGCGAGTCTCTTATTTCAGTTACAATAGGAATTTTTGGGTTAGGTCAATCCGTTCGCGAGATATGGGACATTGAAGCTAAGAAATGGTTGAAAAGAGAACAAATTTTTCGCAACTCTGCTGCTCCAAACGCTTAACCAGGATGGCCTAGGGAAGAAATACACATACCGTTGTAATCGGGCGAGTTTCTACTTTCAGACGCAACAGGAATTTTTGGGTTAGGTCTATCCGTTCGCGAGATAGGGTATTATGAAGCCAACAAATGGTTGAGAAGGCAAAAAATTTTTCGCAATTCTGCTGTTCCAAACGCTCAACCAGAATGGCCTAGAGTAAAAATACACATACCGTTGTAATCGGGCGAGTTTCTACTTTCAGATGCAATAGCAATTTTTGGGTTAGGTCAGTCCGTTCGCAAGATAAGGGAGTTTGAAGCCAAGAAATGGTTGAGAAGGACACAAATTTTTTGCAATTCTGCTGCTCCAAACGCTTAACCAGAATGGCCTAGGGAAAAAATGCATATACCGATGTAATCGGGCGAGTTTCTACTTTCAGATGCAATAGGAATTTTTGGGTTAGGTTTATCCGTTCGCGAGATATGGGACTTTGAAGCTAAGAAATGGTTGACAAGACAACAAATTTTTCGCACTTCTGCTTCTCCAAACGCTTAAGCAGACTGGCATAGGGAAAAAATACACATACCATTGTAATCGGGCGAGTTTCCACTTTCAGATGCAATAGGAATTTTTGGGTAAGGTCAATCCGTTCGCAAGGTATGGGAGTTTGAAGCCAAGAAATGGTTCAGAAGGCAAAAAATTTTTTGCAATTCTGCTGCCCCAAATGCTTAAACAGAATGGCCTAGGGGAAAAATACACATACCGTTGTAATCGGGCGGGTTTCTACTTTCAGACGCAACAGGAATTTTTGGGTTAGGTCTATCCGTTCACGAGATAGGGTATTATGAAGCCAAGAAATGGTTGAGAAGGCAAAAAATTTTTCGCAATTCTGCTGCTCCAAACGCTTAACCAGAGTGGCCTAGAGTAAAAATACATATACCGTTGTAATCGGGCGAGTTTCTACTTTCAGATGCAATAGCAATTTTTGGGTTAGGTCAGTCCGTTCGCAAGGTATGGGAGTTTGAAGCCAAGAAATGGTTCAGAAGGCAAAAAATTTTTTGCAATTCTGCTGCCCCAAACGCTTAAACAGAATGGCCTAGGGGAAAAATACACATACCGTTGTAATCGGGCGAGTTTCTACTGTCAGATGCAATAGCAATTTTTGGGTTAGGTCAATCCGTTCGCGAGATATGGGAGTTTGAAGCTAAGAAATGGTTGAGAAGAGAACAAATTTTTCGCAATTCTGCTGCTCCAAACGCTTAACCAGAGTGGCCTAGGGAAGAAATACACATACCGTTGTAATCGGGCGAGTTTCTACTTTCAGACGCAACAGGAATTTTTGGGTTAGGTCTATCCGTTCGCGAGATAGGGTATTATGAAGCCAAGAAATGGTTGAGAAGGCAAAAAATTTTTCGTAATTCTGCTGTTCCAAACGCTCAACCAGAATGGCCTAGGGAAAAAATGCACATACCGTTGTAATCGGGCGAGTTTCTACTTTCAGATGCATTAGGAATTTTTGGGTTAGGTTTATCCGTTCGCGAGATATGGGACTTTGAAGCTAAGAAATGGTTGACAAGACAACAAATTTTTCGCACGTCTGCTTCTCCAAACGCTTAACCAGACTGGCATAGGGAAAAAATACACATACCATTGTAATCGGGCGAGTTTCCACTTTCAGATGCAATAGGAATTTTTGGGTAAGGTCTATCCGTTCGCAAGGTATGGGAGTTTCAAGCCAAGAAATGGTTGAGAAGGCAAAAAATTTTTCGTAATTCTGCTGTTCCAAACGCTCAACCAGAATGGCCTAGGGAAAAAATGCACATACCGTTGTAATCGGGCGAGTTTCTACTTTCAGATGCAACAGGAATTTTTGGGTTAGGTCAATCCGTTCGCGAGATATGGGAGTTTGAAGCCAAGAAATTGTTGAGAAGGACACAAATTTTTCGCATTTCTGCTGCTCCAAACGCTTAACCAGAATGGCCTAGGGGAAAAATACACATACCGTTGTAATCGGGCGAGTTTCTACTGTCAGATGCAATAGCAATTTTTGGGTTAGGTCAATCCGTTCGCGAGATATGGGAGTTTGAAGCTAAGAAATGGTTGAGAAGAGAACAAATTTTTCGCAATTCTGCTGCTCCAAACGCTTAACCAGAATGGCCTAGAGTAAAAATACATATACCGTTGCAATCGGGCGAGTTTCTACTTTCAGATGCAATTGGAATTTTTGGGTTAGGTCAATCCGTTCGCGAGATATGGGAGTTTGAAGCTAAGAAATGGTTGAGAAGAGAACAAATTTTTCGCAATTCTGCTACTCCAAACGCTTAACAAGAATGGCTTGGGAAAAAGTACCCATACCGTTGTAATCGGGCGAGTCTCTTATTTCAGTTACAATAGGAATTTTTGGATTAGGTCAATCCGTTCGCGAGATATGGGACATTGAAGCTAAGAAATGGTTGAAAAGAGAACAAATTTTTCGCAACTCTGCTGCTCCAAACGCTTAACCAGGATGGCCTAGGGAAGAAATACACATACCGTTGTAATCGGGCGAGTTTCTACTTTCAGACGCAACAGGAATTTTTGGGTTAGGTCTATCCGTTCGCGAGATAGGGTATTATGAAGCCAACAAATGGTTGAGAAGGCAAAAAATTTTTCGCAATTCTGCTGTTCCAAACGCTCAACCAGAATGGCCTAGAGTAAAAATACACATACCGTTGTAATCGGGCGAGTTTCTACTTTCAGATGCAATAGCAATTTTTGGGTTAGGTCAGTCCGTTCGCAAGATAAGGGAGTTTGAAGCCAAGAAATGGTTGAGAAGGACACAAATTTTTCGCAATTCTGCTGCTCCAAACGCTTAACCAGAATGGCCTAGGGAAAAAATGCATATACCGATGTAATCGGGCGAGTTTCTACTTTCAGATGCAATAGGAATTTTTGGGTTAGGTTTATCCGTTCGCGAGATATGGGACTTTGAAGCTAAGAAATGGTTGACAAGACAACAAATTTTTCGCACTTCTGCTTCTCCAAACGCTTAAGCAGACTGGCATAGGGAAAAAATACACATACCATTGTAATCGGGCGAGTTTCCACTTTCAGATGCAATAGGAATTTTTGGGTAAGGTCAATCCGTTCGCAAGGTATGGGAGTTTGAAGCCAAGAAATGGTTCAGAAGGCAAAAAATTTTTTGCAATTCTGCTGCCCCAAATGCTTAAACAGAATGGCCTAGGGGAAAAATACACATACCGTTGTAATCGGGCGAGTTTCTACTTTCAGATGCAACAGGAATTTTTGGGTTAGGTCAATCCGTTCGCGAGATATGGGAGTCTGAAGCCAAGAAATGGTTGAGAAGGCAAAGAATTTTTCGCAAATCTGCTGCTCCGAACGCTTAACCAGAATGGCCTAGGGAAAAAACACACATACCGTTGTAATTGGGCGAGTTTCTACTTTCAGATGCAACAGGAATTTTTGGGTTAGGTCAATCCGTTCGCGAGTAATGGGAGTTTGAAGCCAAGAAATGGTTGAGAAGGACACAAATTTTTCGCATTTCTGCTGCTCCAAACGCTTAACCAGAATGGCCTAGGGGAAAAATACACATACCGTTGTAATCGGGCGAGTTTCTACTTTCAGATGCAACAGGAATTTTTGGGTTAGGTCAATCCGTTCGCGAGATATGGGAGTTTGAAGCTAAGAAATGGTTGAGAAAAGAACAAATTTTTCGCAATTCTGCTACTCCAAACGCTTAACAAGAATGGCTTGGGAAAAAGTACCCATACCGTTGTAATCGGGTGAGTCTCTTATTTCAGTTACAATAGGAATTTTTGGGTTAGGTCAATCCGTTCGCGAGATATGGGACTTTGAAGCTAAGAAATGGTTGAAAAGAGAACAAATTTTTCGCAACTCTGCTGCTCCAAACGCTTAACCAGAATGGCCTAGGGAAGAAATACACATACCGTTGTAATCGGGCGAGTTTCTACTTTCAGACGCAACAGGAATTTTTGGGTTAGGTCTATCCGTTCACGAGATAGGGTATTATGAAGCCAAGAAATGGTTGAGAAGGCAAAAAATTTTTCGCAATTCTGCTGCTCCAAACGCTTAACCAGAGTGGCCTAGAGTAAAAATACATATACCGTTGTAATCGGGCGAGTTTCTACTTTCAGATGCAATAGCAATTTTTGGGTTAGGTCAGTCCGTTCGCAAGGTATGGGAGTTTGAAGCCAAGAAATGGTTCAGAAGGCAAAAAATTTTTTGCAATTCTGCTGCCCCAAACGCTTAAACAGAATGGCCTAGGGGAAAAATACACATACCGTTGTAATCGGGCGAGTTTCTACTTTCAGATGCAATAGGAATTTTTGGGTTAGGTCAATCCGTTCGCGAGATATGGGAGTTTGAAGCTAAGAAATGGTTGAGAAGAGAACAAATTTTTCGCGATTCTGCTGCTCCAGACGCTTAACCAGAATGGCCTAGGGAAAAAATACACATACCGTTGTAATCGGGCGAGTTTCTACTTTCAGATGCAATAGGAATTTTTGGGTTAGGTCAATCCGTTCGCGAGATATGGGACCTTGAAGCTAAGAAATTGTTGACAAGACATCAAATTTTTCGCAATTCTGCTGCTCCAAACGCTTAACCAGAATGGCATAGGGAAACAATACATGTACTGTTGTAATCGGGCGAGTTTCTACTTTCAGATGGAATAGGAATTTTTGGGTTAGGTCTATCCGTTCGCGAGATAGGGTATTATGAAGCCAAGAAATGGTTGAGAAGGCAAAAAATTTTTCGCAATTCTGCTGCTCCAAACGCTTAACCAGAATGGCCAAGAGTAAAAATACATACTACCTTGATCAAAAAGTTCTAGGACGGCCCCCCGTGTGTCGCTGTCAATCACCCGATTGTTTCTTTTTTTTTTTGTTAGGTTACCATATCTGTCATTAATACTTCCTTCCAATTTCAGCATCATAGCTTGATATATGTAAAAGTTACGTTGTACTGAGCACATCTCCTTTGTTCGTGTCTTCGATTTTGAAAATGGCATCATTTGAGCATCAACGAGTTTGCATTAAATTTTGTGTAAAAAACGGATTTAACGGTCCGCAGACCTTGGATATGTTGGAGAAGTGACAACGATACTCTTTCGAGATCAAATGTTTTTCGATGGCACGAACGCTTCAGAAGTGGTCGTAAGGCGGTCGAGGATGAACGTCGTTTTCAGTCAAGAAAGAAGGCGATGCTCACGGTTTTCATGGATTACAATGGTGTTGTGCATCAAGAATTCTTGCCAGAAAAACAGACAGTCAACAAAGAATATTATTTGGGCGTTTTGAGACGTTTGCGCGAAGCAATTCGTCAAAAAAGGCCAGATTTGTGGGCAAACAACTCGTGGATTTTGCACCACGATAACGCACCGGCGCACAATGGGATCCTTGTCCGCGAGTTTTTGACGAAAAACAACACGAACACTATCCAGCAGCCTTCAAATTCACCAGATCTGGCTCCCTGCGACTTTTTTCTGTTCAACCGAATTAAAAAACCGCTTCGCGGAACGCGTTACAGTACCCGAGAGGAGGTCATGACAAAATCGAAGACGGCTCTGATGGACATACCGAAAATTGAGTACCAGCGGTGTTTCGAGGATTGGATCAAGCGCTGGCGCAAGTGCATTGCAGTCAATGGGGACTACTTTGAAGGGGACCATATCGATTTGGACGAATAAATTTGTATTTTTGATTTTATGAATAAAGTCCTAAAACTTTTTGATCCAGGTAGTATACCGTTGTAATCGGGCGAGTTTCTACTTTCAGATGCAATAGCAATTTTTGGGTTAGGTCGGTCCGTTCGCAAGATAAGGGAGTTTGAAGCCAAGAAATGGTTGAGAAGGACACAAATTTTTCGCACTTCTGCTGCTCCAAACGCTTAACCAGAATGGCCTAGGGGAAAAATACACATACCGTTGTAATCGGGCGAGTTTCTACTTTCAGTTGCAATAGCAATTTTTGGGTTAGGTCAATCCGTTCGCGAGATATGGGAGTTTGAAGCTAAGAAATGGTTGACAAGACAACAAATTTTTCGCACTTCTGCTGCTCCAAACGCTTAACCAGAATGGCCTAGGGAAAAAATGCACATACCGTTGTAATCGGGCGAGTTTCTACTTTCATACGCAACAGGAATTTTTGGGTTAGGTCAGTCCGTTCGCAAGATAAGGGAGTTTGAAGCCAAGAAATGGTTGAGAAGGACACAAATTTTTCGCAATTCTGCTGCTCCAAACGCTTAACCAGAATGGCCTAGGGAAAAAATTCACATACCGTTGTAATCGGGCGAGTTTCTACTTTCAGATGCAATAGGAATTTTTGGGTTAGGTTTATCCGTTCGCGAGATATGGGACTTTGAAGCTAAGAAATGGTTGACAAGACAACAAATTTTTCGCACTTCTGCTTCTCCAAACGCTTAACCAGACAGGCGTAGGGAAAAAATACACATATCATTGTAATCGGGCGAGTTTCCACTTTCAGATGCAATAGGAATTTTTGGGTTAGTTCAATCCGTTCGCAAGGTATGGGAGTTTGAAGCCAAGAAATGGTTCAGAAGGCAAAAAATTTTTTGCAATTCTGCTGCTCCAAACGCTTAACCAGAATGGCCTAGAGTAAAAATACATGTACCGTTGTAATCGGGCGAGTTTCTACTTTCAGACGCAACAGGAATTTTTGGGTTAGGTCTATCCGTTCGCGAGATAGGGTATTATGAAGCCAAGAAATGGTTGAGAAGGCAAAAAATTTTTCGCAATTCTACTGCTACAAACGCTTAACCAGAATGGCCTAGAGTAAAAATACATATACCGTTGTAATCGGGCGAGTTTCTACTTTCAGATGCAATAGCAATTTTTGGGTTAGGTCAATCCGTTCGCGAAATATGGGAGTTTGAAGCCAAGAAATGGTTGAGAAGGCAAAAAATTTTTCGCAATTCTGCTGCTCCGAACGCTTAACCAGAATGGCCTAGGGAAAAAATACACATACCGTTGTAATCGGGCGAGTTTCTACTTTCAGATGCAATAGGAATTTTTGGGTTAGGTCAATCTGTTCGCGAGATAGGGTATTATGAAGCCAAGAAATGGTTGAGAAGGCAAAAAATTTTTCGCAATTCTGCTGCTCCAAACGCTTAACCAGAATGGCCTAGAGTAAAAATACATATACCGTTGTAATCGGGCGAGTTTCTACTTTCAGATGCAATAGCAATTTTTGGGTTAGGTCAGTCCGTTCGCAAGGTATGGGAGTTTGAAGCCAAGAAATGGTTCAGAAGGCAAAAAATTTTTTGCAATTCTGCTGCCCCAAACGCTTAAACAGAATGGCCTAGGGGAAAAATACACATACCGTTGTAATCGGGCGAGTTTCTACTTTCAGATGCAATAGGAATTTTTGGGTTAGGTCAATCCGTTCGCGAGATATGGGAGTTTGAAGCTAAGAAATGGTTGAGAAGAGAACAAATTTTTCGCGATTCTGCTGCTCCAGACGCTTAACCAGAATGGCCTAGGGAAAAAATACACATACCGTTGTAATCGGGCGAGTTTCTACTTTCAGATGCAATAGGAATTTTTGGGTTAGGTCAATCCGTTCGCGAGATAGGGTATTATGAAGCCAAGAAATGGTTGAGAAGGCAAAAAATTTTTCGCAATTCTGCTGCTCCAAACGCTTAACCAGAATGGCCTAGAGTAAAAATGCATATACCGTTGTAATCGGGCGAGTTTCTACTTTCAGATGCAATAGCAATTTTTGGGTTAGGTCAATCCGTTCGCGAGGTATGGGAGTTTGAAGCTAAGAAATGGTTGAGAAGAGAACAAATTTTTCGCACTTCTGCTGCTCCAAACGCTTAACCAGAATGGCCTAGGGAAAAAATGCACATACCGTTGTAATCGGGCGAGTTTCTACTTTCATACGCAACAGGAATTTTTGGGTTATGTCAATCCGTTCGCGAGATATGGGAGTTTGAAGCCAAGAAATGGTTGTGAAGGCAAAAAATTTTTCGCAATTCTGCTGCTCCGAACGCTTAACCAGAATGGCCTAGGGAAAAAACACACATACCGTTGTAATCGGGCGAGTTTCTACTTTCAGATGCAATAGGAATTTTTGGGTTAGGTCAATCCGTTCGCGAGATAGGGTATTATGAAGCCAAGAAATGGTTGTGAAGGCAAAAAATTTTTCGCAATTCTGCTGCTGCAAACGCTTAACCAGAATGGCCTAGAGTAAAAATACATATACCGTTGTTATCGGGCGAGTTTCTACTTTCAGATGCAATAGCAATTTTTGGGTTAGGTCGGTCCGTTCGCAAGATAAGGGAGTTTGAAGCCAAGAAATGGTTGAGAAGGACACAAATTTTTCGCACTTCTGCTGCTCCAAACGCTTAACCAGAATGGCCTAGGGAAAAAATACACATACCGTTGTAATCGGGCGAGTTTCTACTTTCAGATGCAATAGCAATTTTTGGGTTAGGTCAATCCGTTCGCGAGATATGGGAGTTTGAAGCCAAGAAATGGTTGAGAAGGCAAAAAATTTGTCGCAATTCTGCTGCTCCGAACGCTTAACCAGAATGGCCTAGGGTAAAAATACACATACCGTTGTAATCGGGCGAGTTTCTACTTTCAGATGCAATAGGAATTTTTGGGTTAGGTCTATCCGTTCGCGAGATAGGGTATTATGAAGCCAAGAAATGGTTGAGAAGGCAAAAAATTTTTCGCAATTCTGCTGCTCCAAACGCTTAACCAGAATGGCATAGGGAAAAAATACACATACCGTTGTAATCGGGCGAGTTTCTACTTTCAGATGCAATAGCAATTTTTGGGTTAGGTCAATCCGTTCGCAAGGTATGGGAGTTTGAAGCCAAGAAATGGTTCAGAAGGCAAAAAGTTTTTTGCAATTCTGCTGCCCCAAACGCTTAAACAGAATGGCCTAGGGAAACAATACATATACTGTTGTAATCGGGCGAGTTTCTACTTTCAGGTGCAATAGGAATTTTTGGGTTAGGTCTATCCGTTCGCGAGATAGGGTATTATGAAGCCAAGAAATGGTTGAGAAGGCAAAAGATTTTTCGCAATTCTGCTGCTCCAAACGCTTAACCAGAATGGCCTAGAGTAAAAATACATATACCGTTGTAATCGGGCGAGTTTCTACTTTCAGATGCAATAGCAATTTTTGGGTTAGGTCGGTCCGTTCGCGAGATATGGGAGTTTGAAGCTAAGAAATGGTTGAGAAGAGAACAAATTTTTCGCACTTCTGCTGCTCCAAACGCTGAACCAGAATGGCCTAGGGAAAAAATGCACATACCGTTGTAATCGGGCGAGTTTCTACTTTCATATGCAACAGGAATTTTTGGGTTAGGTCAATCCGTTCGCGAGATATGGGAGTTTGAAGCCAAGAAATGGTTGAGAAGCCAAAAATTTGTCGCAATTCTGCTGCTCCGAACGCTTAACCAGAATGGCCTAGGGTAAAAATACACATACCGTTGTAATCGGGCGAGTTTCTACTTTCAGATGCAATAGGAATTTTTGGGTTGGGTCTATCCGTTCGCGAGATAGGGTATTATGAAGCCAAGAAATGGTTGAGAAGGCAAAAAATTTTTCGCAATTCTGCTGCTCCAAACGCTTAACCAGAATGGCATAGGGAAAAAATACACATACCGTTGTAATCGGGCGAGTTTCTACTTTCAGATGCAATAGCAATTTTTGGGTTAGGTCAATCCGTTCGCAAGGTATGGGAGTTTGAAGCCAAGAAATGGTTCAGAAGGCAAAAAGTTTTTTGCAATTCTGCTGCCCCAAACGCTTAAACAGAATGGCCTAGGGAAACAATACATATACTGTTGTAATCGGGCGAGTTTCTACTTTCAGGTGCAATAGGAATTTTTGGGTTAGGTCTATCCGTTCGCGAGATAGGGTATTATGAAGCCAAGAAATGGTTGAGAAGGCAAAAAATTTTTCGCAATTCTGCTGCTCCAAACGCTTAACCAGAATGGCCTAGAGTAAAAATACATATACCGTTGTAATCGGGCGAGTTTCTACTTTCAGATGCAATAGGAATTTTTGGGTTAGGTTTATCCGTTCGCGAGATATGGGACTTTGAAGCTAAGAAATGGTTGACAAGACAACAAATTTTTCGCACTTCTGCTTCTCCAAACGCTTAACCAGACTGGCATAGGGAAAAAATACACATACCATTGTAATCAGGCGAGTTTCCACTTTCAGATGCAATAGGAATTTTTGGGTTAGGTCAATCCGTTCGCGAGATAGGGTATTATGAAGCCAAGAAATGTTTGAGAAGGCAAAAAATTTTTCGCAATTCTGCTGCTCCAAACGCTTAACCAGAATGGCCTAGAGTAAAAATACATATACCGTTGTAATCGGGCGAGTTTCTACTTTCAGATGCAATAGCAATTTTTGGGTTAGGTCGGTCCGTTCGCGAGATATGGGAGTTTGAAGCTAAGAAATGGTTGAGAAGAGAACAAATTTTTCGCACTTCTGCTGCTCCAAACGCTGAACCAGAATGGCCTAGGGAAAAAATGCACATACCGTTGTAATCGGGCGAGTTTCTACTTTCATATGCAACAGGAATTTTTGGGTTAGGTCAATCCGTTCGCGAGATATGGGAGTTTGAAGCCAAGAAATGGTTGAGAAGGCAAAAAATTTTTCGCAATTCTGCTACTCCGAACGCTTAACCAGAATGGCCTAGGGAAAAAATACACATACCGTTGTAATCGGGCGAGTTTCTACTTTCAGATGCAATAGGAATTTTTGGGTTAGGTCAATCCGTTCGCAAGTTATGGGAGTTTGAAGCTAAGAAATGGTTGAGAAGAGAACAAATTTTTCGCGATTCTGCTGCTCCAGACGCTTAACCAGAATGGCCTAGGGAAAAAATACACATACCGTTGTAATCGGGCGAGTTTCTACTTTCAGATGCAATAGGAATTTTTAGGTTAGGTCAATCCGTTCGCGAGATAGGGTATTATGAAGCCAAGAAATGGTTGAGAAGGCAAAAAATTTTTCGCAATTCTGCTGCTCCAAACGCTTAACCAGAATAGCCTAGAGTAAAAATACATATACCGTTGTAATCGGGCGAGTTTCTACTTTCAGATGCAATAGCAATTTTTGGGTTAGGTCGGTCCGTTCGCAAGATAAGGGAGTTTGAAGCCAAGAAATGGTTGAGAAGGACACAAATTTTTCGCACTTCTGCTGCTCCAAACGCTCAAACAGAATGGCCTAGAAGAAAAATACACATACCGTTGTAATCGGGCGAGTTTCTACTTTCAGATGCAATAGCAATTTTTGGGTTAGGTCAATCCGTTCGCGAGATATGGGAGTTTGAAGCTAAGAAATGGTTGAGGAGAGAACAAATTTTTCGCAATTCTGCTGCTCCAAACGCTTAACCAGAATGGCCTAGAGTAAAAATACATATACCGTTGTAATCGGGCGAGTTTCTACTTTCAGATGCAATAGCAATTTTTGGGTTAGGTCGGTCCGTTCGCGAGATATGGGAGTTTGAAGCTAAGAAATGGTTGAGAAGAGAACAAATTTTTCGCACTTCTGCTGCTCCAAACGCTTAACCAGAATGGCCTAGGGAAAAAATGCACATACCGTTGTAATCGGGCGAGTTTCTACTTTCATACGCAACAGGAATTTTTGGGTTAGGTCAATCCGTTCGCGAGATATGGGAGTTTGAAGCTAAGAAATGGTTGAGAAGAGAACAAATTTTTCGCGATTCTGCTGCTCCAGACGCTTAACCAGAATGGCCTAGGGAAAAAATACACATACCGTTGTAATCGGGCGAGTTTCTACTTTCAGATGCAATAGGAATTTTTGGGTTAGGTCAATCCGTTCGCGAGATAGGGTATTATGAAGCCAAGAAATGGTTGAGAAGGCAAAAAATTTTTCGCAATTCTGCTGCTCCAAACGCTTAACCAGAATGGCCTAGAGTAAAAATACATATACCGTTGTAATCGGGCGAGTTTCTACTTTCAGATGCAACAGCAATTTTTGGGTTAGGTCGGTCCGTTCGCAAGATAAGGGAGTTTGAAACCAAGAAATGGTTGAGAAGGACACAAATTTTTCGCACTTCTGCTGCTCCAAACGCTTAACCAGAATGGCCTAGGGGAAAAATACACATACCGTTGTAATCGGGCGAGTTTCTACTTTCAGATGCAATAGCAATTTTTGGGTTAGGTCAATCCGTTCGCGAGATATGGGAGTTTGAAGCTAAGAAATGGTTGAGAAGAGAACAAATTTTTCGCAATTCTGCTGCTCCAAACGCTTAACCAGAATGGCCTAGGGAAAAAATGCATATACCGTTGTAATCGGGCGAGTTTCTACTTTCAGGTGCAATAGGAATTTTTGGGTTAGGTCAATCCGTTCGCGAGATATGGGAGTTTGAAGCTAAGAAATGGTTGAGAAGAGAACAAATTTTTCGCACTTCTGCTGCTCCAAACGCTTAACCAGAATGGCCTAGGGAAAAAATGCACATACGGTTGTAATCGGGCGAGTTTCTACTTTCATACGCAACAGGAATTTTTGGGTTAGGTCAATCCGTTCGCGAGATATGGGAGTTTGAAGCCAAGAAATGGTTGAGAAGGCAAAAAATTTTTCGCAATTCTGCTGCTCCGAACGCTTAACCAGAATGGCCTAGGGAA
This sequence comes from Ptiloglossa arizonensis, assembly GCF_051014685.1. Classification (NCBI taxonomy): domain Eukaryota; kingdom Metazoa; phylum Arthropoda; class Insecta; order Hymenoptera; family Colletidae; genus Ptiloglossa; species Ptiloglossa arizonensis. The sequence goes on along the minus strand of NW_027478610.1, from coordinate 808,647 downwards.
AAAATACACATACCGTTGTAATCGGGCGAGTTTCTACTTTCAGATGCAATAGGAATTTTTGGGTTAAGTCAATCCGTTCGCGAGATATGGGAGTTTGAAGCTAAGAAATGGTTGAGAAGAGAACAAATTTTTCGCGATTCTGCTGCTCCAGACGCTTAACCAGAATGGCCTAGGGAAAAAATACACATACCGTTGTAATCGGGCGAGTTTCTACTTTCAGATGCAATAGGAATTTTTGGGTTAGGTCAATCCGTTCGCGAGATAGGGTATTATGAAGCCAAGAAATGGTTGAGAAGGCAAAAAATTTTTCGCAATTTTGCTGCTCCAAACGCTTAACCAGAATGGCCTAGAGTAAAAATACATATACCGTTGTAATCGGGCGAGTTTCTACTTTCAGATGCAATAGCAATTTTTGGGTTAGGTCAATCCGTTCGCGAGATATGGGAGTTTGAAGCTAAGAAATGGTTGAGAAGAGAACAAATTTTTCGCAATTCTGCTGCTCCAAACGCTTAACCAGAATGGCCTAGGGAAAAAATGCATATACCGTTGTAATCGGGCGAGTTTCTACTTTCAGATGCAACAGGAATTTTTGGGTTAGGTCAATCCGTTCGCGAGATATGGGACTTTGAAGCTAAGAAATGGTTGAGAAGAGAACAAATTTTTCGCACTTCTGCTGCTCCAAACGCTTAACCAGAATGGCCTAGGGAAAAAATGCACATACCGTTGTAATCGGGCGAGTTTCTACTTTCATACGCAACAGAAATTTTTGGGTTAGGTCAATCCGTTCGCGAGATATGGGAGTTTGAAGCCAAGAAATGGTTGAAAAGGCAAAAAATTTTTCGCAATTCAGCTGCTCCGAACGCTTATCCAGAATGGCCTAGGGAATAAATACACATACCGTTGTAATCGGGCGAGTTTCTACTTTCAGATGCAACAGTAATTTTTGGGTTAGGTCAATCCGTTCGCGAGATATGGGACTTTGAAGCTAAGAAATGGTTGACAAGACAACAAATTTTTCGCACTTCTGCTGCTCCAAACGCTTAACCAGAATGGCATAGGGAAAAAAGACACATACTGTTGTAATCGGGCGAGTTTCTACTTTCAGATGCAATAGGAATTTTTGGGTTAGGTCCATCCGTTCGCGAGATGGGGTATTATGAAGCCAAGAAATGGTTGAGAAGGCAAAAAATTTTTCGCAATTCTGCTGCTCCAAGCGCTTAACCAGAATAGCCTAGAGTAAAAATACATATACCGTTGTAATCGGGCGAGTTTCTACTTTCAGATGCAATAGCAATTTTTGGGTTAGGTCCGTCCGTTCACAAGATAAGGGAGTTTGAAGCTAAGAAATGGTTGAGAAGAGAACAAATTTTTCGCAATTCTGCTGCTCCAAACGCTTAACCAGAATGGCCTAGGGAAAAAATGCACATACCGTTGTAATCGGGCGAGTTTCTACTTTCAGATGCAATAGGAATTTTTGGGTTAGGTCAATCCGTTCGCGAGATAGGGTATTATGAAGCCAAGAAATAGTTGAGAAGGCAAAAAATTTTTCGCAATTCTGCTGCTCCAAACGCTTAACCAGAATGGCCTAGGGAAAAAATACACATACCGTTGTAATCGGGCGAGTTTCTACTTTCAGATGCAATAGCAATTTTTGGGTTAGGTCAGTCCGTTCGCAAGGTATGGGAGTTTGAAGCCAAGAAATGGTTCAGAAGGCAAAAAATTGTTTGCAATTCTGCTGCCCCAAACGCTTAAACAGAATGGCCTAGGGGAAAAATACACATACCGTTGTAATCGGGCGAGTTTCTACTTTCAGATGCAATAGGAATTTTTGGGTTAGGTCAATCCATTCGCGAGATATGGGAGTTTGAAGCTAAGAAATGGTTGAGAAGAGAACAAATTTTTCGCGATTCTGCTGCTCCAGACGCTTAACCAGAATGGCCTAGGGAAAAAATACACATACCGTTGTAATCGGGCGAGTTTCTACTTTCAGATGCAATAGGAATTTTTGGGTTAGGTCAATCCGTTCGCGAGATAGGGTATTATGAAGCCAAGAAATGGTTGAGAAGGCAAAAAATTTTTCGCAATTCTGCTGCTCCAAACGCTTAACCAGAAAGGCCTAGAGTAAAAATACATATACCGTTGTAATCGGGCGAGTTTCTACTTTCAGATGCAATAGCAATTTTTGGGTTAGGTCGGTCCTTTCGCAAAATAAGGGAGTTTGAAGCCAAGAAATGGTTGAGAAGGACACAAATTTTTCGCACTTCTGCTGCTCCAAACGCTTAACCAGAATGGCCCAGGGGAGAAATACACATACCGTTGTAATCGGGCGAGTTTCTACTTTCAAATGGAATAGCAGTTTTTGGGTTAGGTCAATCCGTTCGCGAGATATGGGAGTTTGAAGCTAAGAAATGGTTGAGAAGAGAACAAATTTTTCGCAATTCTGCTGCTCCAAACGCTTAACCAGAATGGCCTAGGGGAAAAATGCATATACCGTTGTAATCGGGCGAGTTTCTACTTTCAGGTGCAATAGGAATTTTTGGGTTAGGTCAATCCGTTCGCGAGATATGGGAGTTTGAAGCTAAGAAATGGTTGAGAAGAGAACAAATTTTTCGCACTTCCGCTGCTCCAAACGCTTAACCAGAATGGCCTAGGGAAAAAATGCACATACCGTTGTAATCGGGCGAGTTTCTACTTTCATACGCAACAGGAATTTTTGGGTTAGGTCAATCCGTTCGCGAGATATGGGAGTTTGAAGCTAAGAAATGGTTGAGAAGAGAACAAATTTTTCGCGATTCTGCTGCTCCAGACGCTTAACCAGAATGGCCTAGGGAAAAAATACACATACCGTTGTAATCGGGCGAGTTTCTACTTTCAGATGCAATAGGAATTTTTGGGTTAGGTCAATCCGTTCGCGAGATAGGGTATTATGAAGCCAAGAAATGGTTGAGAAGGCAAAAAATTTTTCGCAATTTTGCTGCTCCAAACGCTTAACCAGAATGGCCTAGAGTAAAAATACATATACCGTTGTAATCGGGCGAGTTTCTACTTTCAGATGCAATAGCAATTTTTGGGTTAGGTCAATCCGTTCGCGAGATATGGGAGTTTGAAGCTAAGAAATGGTTGAGAAGAGAACAAATTTTTCGCACTTCTGCTGCTCCAAACGCTTAACCAGAATGGCCTAGGGAAAAAATGCACATACCGTTGTAATCGGGCGAGTTTCTACTTTCATACGCAACAGAAATTTTTGGGTTAGGTCAATCCGTTCGCGAGATATGGGAGTTTGAAGCCAAGAAATGGTTGAGAAGGCAAAAAATTTTTCGCAATTCAGCTGCTCCGAACGCTTATCCAGAATGGCCTAGGGAAAAAATACACATACCGTTGTAATCGGGCGAGTTTCTACTTTCTGATGCAACAGTAATTTTTGGGTTAGGTCAATCCGTTCGCGAGATATGGGACTTTGAAGCTAAGAAATGGTTGACAAGACAACAAATTTTTCGCACTTCTGCTGCTCCAAACGCTTAACCAGAATGGCATAGGGAAAAAATACACATACTGTTGTAATCGGGCGAGTTTCTACTTTCAGATGCAATAGGAATTTTTGGGTTAGGTCTATCCGTTCGCGAGATGGGGTATTATGAAGCCAAGAAATGGTTGAGAAGGCAAAAAATTTTTCGCAATTCTGCTGCTCCAAGCGCTTAACCAGAATAGCCTAGAGTAAAAATACATATACCGTTGTAATCGGGCGAGTTTCTACTTTCAGATGCAATAGCAATTTTTGGGTTAGGTCCGTCCGTTCGCAAGATAAGGGAGTTTGAAGCTAAGAAATGGTTGAGAAGAGAACAAATTTTTCGCGATTCTGCTGCTCCAGACGCTTAACCAGAATGGCCTAGGGAAAAAATACACATACCGTTGTAATCGGGCGAGTTTCTACTTTCAGATGCAATAGGAATTTTTAGGTTAGGTCAATCCGTTCGCGAGATAGGGTATTATGAAGCCAAGAAATGGTTGAGAAGGCAAAAAATTTTTCGCAATTCTGCTGCTCCAAACGCTTAACCAGAATAGCCTAGAGTCAAAATACATATACCGTTGTAATCGGGCGAGTTTCTACTTTCAGATGCAATAGCAATTTTTGGGTTAGGTCGGTCCGTTCGCAAGATAAGGGAGTTTGAAGCAAAGAAATGGTTGAGAAGGACACAAATTTTTCGCACTTCTGCTGCTCCAAACGCTTAACCAGAATGGCCTAGAAGAAAAATACACATACCGTTGTAATCGGGCGAGTTTCTACTTTCAGATGCAATAGCAATTTTTGGGTTAGGTCAATCCGTTCGCGAGATATGGGAGTTTGAAGCTAAGAAATGGTTGAGGAGAGAACAAATTTTTCGCAATTCTGCTGCTCCAAACGCTTAACCAGAATGGCCTAGGGAAAAAATGCATATACCGTTGTAATCGGGCGAGTTTCTACTTTCAGGTGCAATAGGAATTTTTGGGTTAGGTCAATCCGTTCGCGAGGTATGGGAGTTTGAAGCTAAGAAATGGTTGAGAAGAGAACAAATTTTTCGCTCTTCTGCTGCTGCAAACGCTTAACCAGAATGGCCTAGGGAAAAAATGCACATACCGTTGTAATCGGGCGAGTTTCTACCTTCAGATGCAATAGGAATTTTTGGGTTAGGTCAGTCCGTTCGCGAGATACGGGAGTTTGAAGCTAAGAAATGGTTGAGAAGAGAACAAATTTTTCGCGATTCTGCTGCTCCAGACGCTTAACCAGAATGGCCTAGAGTAAAAATACATATACCGTTGTAATCGGGCGAGTTTCTACTTTCAGATGCAATAGCAATTTTTGGGTTAGGTCGGTCCGTTCGCGAGATATGGGAGTTTGAAGCTAAGAAATGGTTGAGAAGAGAACAAATTTTTCGCACTTCTGCTGCTCCAAACGCTTAACCAGAATGGCCTAGGGAAAAAATGCACATACCGTTGTAATCGGGCGAGTTTCTACTTTCATACGCAACAGGAATTTTTGGGTTAGGTCAATCCGTGCGCGAGATATGGGAGTTTGAAGCTAAGAAATGGTTGAGAAGAGAACAAATTTTTCGCAATTCTGCTACTCCAAACGCTTAACAAGAATGGCTTGGGAAAAAGTACCCATACCGTTGTAATCGGGCGAGTCTCTTATTTCAGTTACAATAGGAATTTTTGGGTTAGGTCAATCCGTTCGCGAGATATGGGACATTGAAGCTAAGAAATGGTTGAGAAGAGAACAAATTTTTCGCGATTCTGCTGCTCCAGACGCTTAACCAGAATGGCCTAGGGAAAAAATACACATACCGTTGTAATCGGGCGAGTTTCTACTTTCAGATGCAATAGGAATTTTTGGGTTAGGTCAATCCGTTCGCGAGATAGGGTATTATGAAGCCAAGAAATGGTTGAGAAGGCAAAAAATTTTTCGCAATTCTGCTGCTCCAAACGCTTAACCAGAATGGCCTAGAGTAAAAATACATATACCGTTGTAATCGGGCGAGTTTCTACTTTCAGATGCAATAGCAATTTTTGGGTTAGGTCGGTCCGTTCGCAAGATAAGGGAGTTTGAAACCAAGAAATGGTTGAGAAGGACACAAATTTTTCGCACTTCTGCTGCTCCAAACGCTTAACCAGAATGGCCTAGGGGAAAAATACACATACCGTTGTAATCGGGCGAGTTTCTACTTTCAGATGCAATAGCAATTTTTGGGTTAGGTCAATCCGTTCGCGAGATATGGGAGTTTGAAGCTAAGAAATGGTTGAGAAGAGAACAAATTTTTCGCAATTCTGCTGCTCCAATGGCTTAACCAGAATGGCCTAGGGAAAAAATGCATATACCGTTGTAATCGAGCGAGTTTCTACTTTCAGGTGCAATAGGAATTTTTGGGTTAGGTCAATCCGTTCGCGAGATGTGGGAGTTTGAAGCTAAGAAATGGTTGAGAAGAGAACAAATTTTTCGCACTTCTGCTGCTCCAAACGCTTAACCAGAATGGCCTAGGGAAAAAATACACATACCGTTGTAATCGGGCGAGTTTCTACTTTCAGATGCAATAGGAATTTTTGGGTTAGGTCAATCCGTTCGCGAGATATGGGTGTTTAAAGCTAAGAAATGGTTGAGAAGAGAACAAATTTTTCGCGATTCTGCTGCTCCAGACGCTTAACCAGAATGGCCTAGGGAGAAAATACACATACCGTTGTAATCGGGCGAGTTTCTACTTTCAGATGCAATAGGAATTTTTGGGTTAGGTCAATCCGTTCGCGAGATAGGGTATTATGAAGCCAAGAAATGGTTGAGAAGGCAAAAAATTTTTCGCAATTTTGCTGCTCCAAACGCTTAACCAGAATGGCCTAGAGTAAAAATACATATACCGTTGTAATCGGGCGAGTTTCTACTTTCAGATGCAATAGCAATTTTTGGGTTAGGTCAATCCGTTCGCGAGATATGGGAGTTTGAAGCTAAGAAATGGTTGAGAAGAGAACAAATTTTTCGCACTTCTGCTGCTCCAAACGCTTAACCAGAATGGCCTAGGGAAAAAATGCACATACCGTTGTAATCGGGCGAGTTTCTACTTTCATACGCAACAGGAATTTTTGGGTTAGGTCAATCCGTTCGCGAGATATGGGACTTTGAAGCTAAGAAATGGTTGAGAAGAGAACAAATTTTTCGCACTTCTGCTGCTCCAAACGCTTAACCAGAATGGCCTAGGGAAAAAATGCACATACCGTTGTAATCGGGCGAGTTTCTACTTTCATACGCAACAGAAATTTTTGGGTTAGGTCAATCCGTTCGCGAGATATGGGAGTTTGAAGCCAAGAAATGGTTGAAAAGGCAAAAAATTTTTCGCAATTCAGCTGCTCCGAACGCTTATCCAGAATGGCCTAGGGAATAAATACACATACCGTTGTAATCGGGCGAGTTTCTACTTTCAGATGCAACAGTAATTTTTGGGTTAGGTCAATCCGTTCGCGAGATATGGGACTTTGAAGCTAAGAAATGGTTGACAAGACAACAAATTTTTCGCACTTCTGCTGCTCCAAACGCTTAACCAGAATGGCATAGGGAAAAAAGACACATACTGTTGTAATCGGGCGAGTTTCTACTTTCAGATGCAATAGGAATTTTTGGGTTAGGTCTATCCGTTCGCGAGATGGGGTATTATGAAGCCAAGAAATGGTTGAGAAGGCAAAAAATTTTTCGCAATTCTGCTGCTCCAAGCGCTTAACCAGAATAGCCTAGAGTAAAAATACATATACCGTTGTAATCGGGCGAGTTTCTACTTTCAGATGCAATAGCAATTTTTGGGTTAGGTCCGTCCGTTCGCAAGATAAGGGAGTTTGAAGCTAAGAAATGGTTGAGAAGAGAACAAATTTTTCGCGATTCTGCTGCTCCAGACGCTTAACCAGAATGGCCTAGGGAAAAAATACACATACCGTTGTAATCGGGCGAGTTTCTACTTTCAGATGCAATAGGAATTTTTAGGTTAGGTCAATCCGTTCGCGAGATAGGGTATTATGAAGCCAAGAAATGGTTGAGAAGGCAAAAAATTTTTCGCATTTCTGCTGCTCCAAACGCTTAACCAGAATAGCCTAGAGTAAAAATACATATACCGTTGTAATCGGGCGAGTTTCTACTTTCAGATGCAATAGCAATTTTTGGGTTAGGTCGGTCCGTTCGCAAGATAAGGGAGTTTGAAGCAAAGAAATGGTTGAGAAGGACACAAATTTTTCGCACTTCTGCTGCTCCAAACGCTTAACCAGAATGGCCTAGAAGAAAAATACACATACCGTTGTAATCGGGCGAGTTTCTACTCTCAGATGCAATAGGAATTTTTGGGTTAGGTCAATCCGTTCGCGAGGTATGGGAGTTTGAAGCTAAGAAATGGTTGAGAAGAGAACAAATTTTTCGCACTTCTGCTGCTCCAAACGCTTAACCAGAATGGCCTAGGGAAAAAATGCACATACCGTTGTAATCGGGCTAGTTTCTACTTTCAGATGCAATAGGAATTTTTGGGTTAGGTCAGTCCGTTCGCGAGATACGGGAGTTTGAAGCTAAGAAGTGGTTGAGAAGAGAACAAATTTTTCGCGATTCTGCTGCTCCAGACGCTTAACCAGAATGGCCTAGAGTAAAAATACATATACCGTTGTAATCGGGCGAGTTTCTACTTTCAGATGCAATAGCAATTTTTGGGTTAGGTCGGTCCGTTCGCGAGATATGGGAGTTTGAAGCTAAGAAATGGTTGAGAAGAGAACAAATTTTTCGCACTTCTGCTGCTCCAAACGCTTAACCAGAATGGCCTAGGGAAAAAATGCACATACCGTTGTAATCGGGCGAGTTTCTACTTTCATACGCAACAGGAATTTTTGGGTTAGGTCAATCCGTTCGCGAGATATGGGAGTTTGAAGCTAAGAAATGGTTGAGAAGAGAACAAATTTTTCGTGATTCTGCTGCTCCAGACGCTTAACCAGAATGGCCTAGGGAAAAAATACACATACCGTTGTAATCGGGCGAGTTTCTACTTTCAGATGCAATAGGAATTTTTGGGTTAGGTCAATCCGTTCGCGAGATAGGGTATTATGAAGCCAAGAAATGGTTGAGAAGGCAAAAAATTTTTCGCAATTCTGCTGCTCCAAACGCTTAACCAGAATGGCCTAGAGTAAAAATACATATACCGTTGTAATCGGGCGAGTTTCTACTTTCAGATGCAATAGCAATTTTTGGGTTAGGTCGGTCCGTTCGCAAGATAAGGGAGTTTGAAACCAAGAAATGGTTGAGAAGGACACAAATTTTTCGCACTTCTGCTGCTCCAAACGCTTAACCAGAATGGCCTAGGGGAAAAATACACATACCGTTGTAATCGGGCGAGTTTCTACTTTCAGATGCAATAGCAATTTTTGGGTTAGGTCAATCCGTTCGCGAGATATGGGAGTTTGAAGCTAAGAAATGGTTGAGAAGAGAACAAATTTTTCGCATTTCTGCTGCTCCAAACGCTTAACCAGAATGGCCTAGGGAAAAAATGCATATGCCGTTGTAATCGAGCGAGTTTCTACTTTCAGGTGCAATAGGAATTTTTGGGTTAGGTCAATCCGTTCGCGAGATGTGGGAGTTTGAAGCTAAGAAATGGTTGAGAAGAGAACAAATTTTTCGCACTTCTGCTGCTCCAAACGCTTAACCAGAATGGCCTAGGGAAAAAATACACATACCGTTGTAATCGTGCGAGTTTCTACTTTCAGACGCAACAGGAATTTTTGGGTTACGTTAATCCGTTTGCGAGAGATGGGAGTTTGAAGCCAAGAAATGGTTGACAAGGCAAAAAATTTTTCGCAATTCTGCTGCTCCAAACGCGAAACCAGAATGGCCTAGGGAAAAAATGCACATACCGTTGTAATCGGACGAGTTTCTACTTTCAGACGCAACAGGAATTTTTGGGTTGGGTCAATCCGTTCGCGAGAAATGGGAGTTTGAAGCCAAGAAATGGTTGACAAGGCAAAAAATTTTTCGCAATTCTGCTGCTCCAAACGCGAAACCAGAATGGCCTAGGGAAAAAGTGCACATACCGTTGTAATCGGGCGAGTTTCTACTTTCAGACGCAATAGCAATTTTTGGGTTAGGTCGGTCCGTTCGCAAGATAAGGGAGTTTGAAGCAAAGAAATGGTTGAGAAGGACACAAATTTTTCGCACTTCTGCTGCTCCAAACGCTTAACCAGAATGGCCTAGAAGAAAAATACACATACCGTTGTAATCGGGCGAGTTTCTACTCTCAGATGCAATAGGAATTTTTGGGTTAGGTCAATCCGTTCGCGAGGTATGGGAGTTTGAAGCTAAGAAATGGTTGAGAAGAGAACAAATTTTTCGCACTTCTGCTGCTCCAAACGCTTAACCAGAATGGCCTAGGGAAAAAATGCACATACCGTTGTAATCGGGCTAGTTTCTACTTTCAGATGCAATAGGAATTTTTGGGTTAGGTCAGTCCGTTCGCGAGATACGGGAGTTTGAAGCTAAGAAGTGGTTGAGAAGAGAACAAATTTTTCGCGATTCTGCTGCTCCAGACGCTTAACCAGAATGGCCTAGAGTAAAAATACATATACCGTTGTAATCGGGCGAGTTTCTACTTTCAGATGCAATAGCAATTTTTGGGTTAGGTCGGTCCGTTCGCGAGATATGGGAGTTTGAAGCTAAGAAATGGTTGAGAAGAGAACAAATTTTTCGCACTTCTGCTGCTCCAAACGCTTAACCAGAATGGCCTAGGGAAAAAATGCACATACCGTTGTAATCGGGCGAGTTTCTACTTTCATACGCAACAGGAATTTTTGGGTTAGGTCAATCCGTTCGCGAGATATGGGAGTTTGAAGCTAAGAAATGGTTGAGAAGAGAACAAATTTTTCGCGATTCTGCTGCTCCAGACGCTTAACCAGAATGGCCTAGGGAAAAAATACACATACCGTTGTAATCGGGCGAGTTTCTACTTTCAGATGCAATAGGAATTTTTGGGTTAGGTCAATCCGTTCGCGAGATAGGGTATTATGAAGCCAAGAAATGGTTGAGAAGGCAAAAAATTTTTCGCAATTCTGCTGCTCCAAACGCTTAACCAGAATGGCCTAGAGTAAAAATACATATACCGTTGTAATCGGGCGAGTTTCTACTTTCAGATGCAATAGCAATTTTTGGGTTAGGTCGGTCCGTTCGCAAGATAAGGGAGTTTGAAACCAAGAAATGGTTGAGAAGGACACAAATTTTTCGCACTTCTGCTGCTCCAAACGCTTAACCAGAATGGCCTAGGGGAAAAATACACATACCGTTGTAATCGGGCGAGTTTCTACTTTCAGATGCAATAGCAATTTTTGGGTTAGGTCAATCCGTTCGCGAGATATGGGAGTTTGAAGCTAAGAAATGGTTGAGAAGAGAACAAATTTTTCGCATTTCTGCTGCTCCAAACGCTTAACCAGAATGGCCTAGGGAAAAAATGCATATGCCGTTGTAATCGAGCGAGTTTCTACTTTCAGGTGCAATAGGAATTTTTGGGTTAGGTCAATCCGTTCGCGAGATGTGGGAGTTTGAAGCTAAGAAATGGTTGAGAAGAGAACAAATTTTTCGCACTTCTGCTGCTCCAAACGCTTAACCAGAATGGCCTAGGGAAAAAATACACATACCGTTGTAATCGGGCGAGTTTCTACTTTCAGATGCAATAGGAATTTTTGGGTTAGGTCAATCCGTTCGCGAGATATGGGAGTTTGAAGCTAAGAAATGGTTGAGAAGAGAACAAATTTTTCGCACTTCTGCTGCTCCAAACGCTTAACCAGAATGGCCTAGGGAAAAAATACACATACCGTTGTAATCGTGCGAGTTTCTACTTTCAGACGCAACAGGAATTTTTGGGTTACGTTAATCCGTTTGCGAGAGATGGGAGTTTGAAGCCAAGAAATGGTTGACAAGGCAAAAAATTTTTCGCAATTCTGCTGCTCCAAACGCGAAACCAGAATGGCCTAGGGAAAAAATGCACATACCGTTGTAATCGGACGAGTTTCTACTTTCAGACGCAACAGGAATTTTTGGGTTGGGTCAATCCGTTCGCGAGAAATGGGAGTTTGAAGCCAAGAAATGGTTGACAAGGCAAAAAATTTTTCGCAATTCTGCTGCTCCAAACGCGAAACCAGAATGGCCTAGGGAAAAAGTGCACATACCGTTGTAATCGGGCGAGTTTCTACTTTCAGACGCAACAGGAATTTTTGGGTTGGGTCAATCCGTTCGCGAGATATGGGAGTTTGAAGCCAAGAAATGGTTGAGAAGAGAATAAATTTTTCGCAATTCTGCTGCTCCAAACGCTTAACCAGAATGGCCTAGGGAAAAAATACACACACCGTTGTAATCGGGCGAGTTTCTACTTTCAGACGCAACAGGAATTTTTGGGTTATGTCAATCCGTTCGCGAGATATGGGAGTTTGAAGCCAAGAAATGGTTCACAAGGCAAAAAATTTTTCGCAATTCTGCTGCTCCAAACGCGAAACCAGAATGGCCTAGGGAAAAAGTACACATACCGTTGTAATCGGACGAGTTTCTACTTTCAGACACAACAGGAATTTTTGGGTTGGGTCAATCCGTTCGCGTAATATGGGAGTTTGAAGCTAAGAAATGGTTGAGAAGAGAATAAATTTTTCGCAATTCTGCTGCTCCAAACGCTTAACCAGAATGGCCTAGGGAAAAAATACACATACCGTTGTAATCGGGCGAGTTTCTACATTCAGACGCAACAGGAATTTTTGGGTTATGTCAATCCGTTCGCGAGAAATGGGAGTTTGAAGCCAAGAAATGGTTGACAAGGCAAAAAATTTTTCGCAATTCTGCTGCTCCAAACGCGAAAACAGAATGGCCTAGGGAAAAAATGCACATACCGTTGTAATCGGGCGAGTTTCTACTTTCAGATGCAATAGGAATTTTTGGGTTAGGTCAATCCGTTCGCGAGATATGGGAGTTTGAAGCCATGAAATGCTTGAGAAGGCAAAAAATTTTCGCGATTCTGCAGCTCCAAACGCTTAACCAGAATGGCCTAGGGAAAAAATACACATACCGTTGTAATCGTGCGAGTTTCTACTTTCAGACGCAACAGGAATTTTCGGGTTATGTCAATCCGTTCGCGAGATATGGGAGTTTGAAGCCAAGAAATGGTTGACAAGGCAAAAAATTTTTCGCATTTCTGCTGCTCCAAACGCGAAACCAGAATGGCCTAGGGAAAAAATGCACATACCGTTGTAATCGGGCGAGTTTCTACTTTCAGATGCAATAGGAATTTTTGTGTTAGGTCAATCCGTTCGCGAGATATGGGAGTTTGAAGCCATGAAATGGTTGAGAAGGCAAAAAATTTTCGCAATTCTGCAGCTCCAAACGCTTAACCAGAATGGCCTAGGGAAAAAATACACATACCGTTGTAATCGTGCGAGTTTCTACTTTCAGACGCAATAGGAATTTTTGGGTTATGTCAATCCGTTCGCGAGATATGGGAGTTTGAAGCCAAGAAATGGTTGACAAGGCAAAAAATTTTTCGCAATTCTGCTGCTCCAAACGCGAAACCAGAATGGCCTAGGGAAAAAGTACACATACCGTTGTAATCGGACGAGTTTCTACTTTCAGACGCAACAGGAATTTTTGGGTTGGGTCAATCCGTTCGCGTAATATGGGAGTTTGAAGCTACGAAATGGTTGAGAAGAGAATAAATTTTTCGCAATTCTGCTGCTCCAAACGCTTAACCAGAATGGCCTAGGGAAAAAATACACATACCGTTGTAATCGGGCGAGTTCCTACTTTCAGTCGCAACAGGAATTTTTGGGTTATGTCAATCCGTTCGCGAGAAATGGGAGTTTGAAGCCAAGAAATGGTTACAAAGGCAAAAAATTATTCGCAATTCTGCTGCTCCAAACGCGAAACCAGAATGGCCTAGGGAAAAAATGCACATACCGTTGTAATCGGGCGAGTTTCTACTTTCAGATGCAATAGGATTTTTTGGGTTAGGTCAATCCGTTCGCGAGATATGGGAGTTTGAAGCTAAGAAATGGTTGAGAAGAGAATAAATTTTTCGCAATTCTGCTGCTCCAAACGCTTAACCAGAATGGCCTAGGGAAAAAGTACACATACCGTTGTAATCGGGCGAGTTTCTACTTTCAGACACAACAGGAGTTAATGGGTTGGGTCAATCCGTTCGCGAGATATGGGAGTTTGAAGCTTAGAAATGGTTGAGAAGAGAATAAATTTTTCGCAATTCTGCAGCTCCAAACGCTTAACCAGAATGGCCTAGGGAAAAAATACACATACCGTTGTAATCGTGCGAGTTTCTACTTTCAGACGCAACAGGAATTTTTGGGTTACGTTAATCCGTTTGCGAGAGATGGGAGTTTGAAGCCAAGAAATGGTTGACAAGGCAAAAAATTTTTCGCAATTCTGCTGCTCCAAACGCGAAACCAGAATGGCCTAGGGAAAAAATGCACATACCGTTGTAATCGGACGAGTTTCTACTTTCAGACGCAACAGGAATTTTTGGGTTGGGTCAATCCGTTCGCGAGAAATGGGAGTTTGAAGCCAAGAAATGGTTGACAAGGCAAAAAATTTTTCGCAATTCTGCTGCTCCAAACGCGAAACCAGAATGGCCTAGGGAAAAAGTGCACATACCGTTGTAATCGGTCGAGTTTCTACTTTCAGACGCAACAGGAATTTTTGGGTTGGGTCAATCCGTTCGCGAGATATGGGAGTTTGAAGCCAAGAAATGGTTGAGAAGAGAATAAATTTTTCGCAATTCTGCTGCTCCAAACGCTTAACCAGAATGGCCTAGGGAAAAAATACACATACCGTTGTAATCGGGCGAGTTTCTACTTTCAGACGCAGCAGGAATTTTTGGGTTATGTCAATCCGTTCGCGAGAAATGGGAGTTTGAAGACAAAAAATGGTTAACAAGGCAACAAATTTTTCGCAATTATGCTGCTCCAAACGCGAAACCAGAATGGCCTAGGGAGAAAATGCACATACCGTTGTAATCGGGCGAGTTTCTACTTTGAGATGCAACAGGAATTTTTGGGTTATGTCAATCCGTTCGCGAGAAATGGGAGTTTGAAGCCAAGAAATGGTTGACAAGGCAAAAAATTTTTCGCAATTCTGCTGCTCCAAACGCGAAACCAGAATGGCCTAGGGAAAAAGTGCACATACCGTTGTAATCGGGCGAGTTTCTACTTTCAGACGCAACAGGAATTTTTGGGTTGGGTCAATCCGTTCGCGTAATATGGGAGTTTGAAGCTAAGAAATGGTTGAGAAGAGAATAAATTTTTCGCAATTCTGCTGCTCCAACCGCTTAACCAGAATGGCCTAGGGAAAAAATACACATACCGTTCTAATCGGGCGAGTTTCTACTTTCAGACGCAACAGGAATTTTTGGGTTATGTCAATCCGTTCGCGAGAAATGGGAGTTTGAAGCCAAGAAATGGTTGACAAGGCAAAAAATTTTTCGCAATTCTGCTGCTCCAAACGCGAAACCAGAATGGCCTAGGGAAAAAGTGCACATACCGTTGTAATCGGGCGAGTTTCTACTTTCAGACCCAACAGGAATTTTTGGGTTAGGTCAATCCGTTCGCGAGATATGGAAGTATGAAGCCAAGAAATGGTTGAGAACGCAAAAAATTTTTCGCATTTCTGCTGCTCCAATCGCTTAACCAGACTCGCCTAGGGAAAAAGTACACATACCGTTGTAATCGGACGAGTTTCTACTTTCAGACGCAACAGGAATTTTTGGGTTAGGTCAATCCGCTCGCGAGATATGGGAGTTTGAAGCCAAGAAATGGTTGAGAACGCAAAAAAATTTTCGCAATTCTGCAGCTCCAAAGGCTTAACCAGAATGGCCTAGGGAAAAAATGCACATACCGATGTAATCGGGCGAGTTTCTACTTTGAGATGCAACAGGAATTTTTGGGTTATGTCAATCCGTTCGCGAGAAATGGGAGTTTGAAGCCAAGAAATGGTTGACAAGGCAAAAAATTTTTCGCAATTCTGCTGCTCCAAACGCGAAACCAGAATGGCCTAGGGAAAAAGTGCACATACCGTTGTAATCGGGCGAGTTTCTACCTTCAGACGCAACAGGAATTTTTGGGTTATGTCAATCCGTTCGCGAGAAATGGGAGTTTGAAGCCAAGAAATGGTTGACAAGGCAAACAATTTTTCGCAATTCTGCTGCTCCAAACGCGAAACCAGAATGGCCTAGGGAAAAAATGCACATACCGTTGTAATCGGGCGAGTTTATACTTTCAGATGCAATAGGAATTTTTGGGTTAGGTCAATCCGTTCGCGAGATATGGGAGTTTGAAGCCATGAAATGGTTGAGAAGGCAAAAAATTCTCGCAATTCTGCAGCTCAAAACGCTTAACCAGAATGGCCTAGGGAAAAAATACACATACAGTTGTAATCGTGCGAGTTTCTACTTTGAGATGCAACAGGAATTTTTGGTTTGGGTCAATCCGTTCGTGAGGTATGGGAGTTTGAAGCCATGAAATGGTTGAGAAGGCAAAAAATTCTCGCAATTCTGCTGCTCCAATCGCTTAACCAGACTCGCCTAGGGAAAAAGTACACATACCGTTGTAATCGGACGAGTTTCTACCTTCAGACGCAACAGGAATTTTTGGGTTATGTCAATCCGTTCGCGAGAAATGGGAGTTTGAAGCCAAGAAATGGTTGACAAGGCAAAAAATTTTTCGCATTTCTGCTGCTCCAAACGCGAAACCAGAATGGCCTAGGGAAAAAATGCACATACCGTTTTAATCGGGCGAGTTTATACTTTCAGATGCAATAGGAATTTTTGGGTTAGGTCAATCCGTTCGCGAGATATGGGAGTTTGAAGCCATGAAATGGTTGAGAAGGCAAAAAATTCTCGCAATTCTGCAGCTCAAAACGCTTAACCAGAATGGCCTAGGGAAAAAATACACATACAGTTGTAATCGTGCGAGTTCCTACTTTCAGACGCAACAGGAATTTTTGGGTTACGTCAATCCGTTCGCGAGATATGGGAGTTTGAAGCCAAGAAATGGTTGACAAGGCAAAAAATTTTTCGCAATTCTGCTGCTCCAAACGCGAAACCAGAATGGCCTAGGCAAAAAGTACACATACCGTTGTAATCGGACGAGTTTCTTCTTTCAGACGCAACAGGAATTTTTGGGTTAGGTCAATCCGCTCGCGAGATATGGGAGTTTGAAGCCAAGAAATGGTTGAGAACGCAAAAAAATTTTCGCAATTCTGCTGCTCCAAACCCGAAACCAGAATGGCCTAGGGAAAAAGTACACATACCGTTGTAATCGGACGAGTTTCTACTTTCAGACGCAACAGGAATTTTTGGGTTGGGTCAATCCGTTCGCGTAATATGGGAGTTTGAAGCTAAGAAATGGTTGAGAAGAGAATAAATTTTTCGCAATTCTGCTGCCCCAAACGCTTAACCAGAATGGCATAGGGAAAAAATACACCTACCGTTGTAATCGGGCGAGTTTCTACTTTCAGATGCAACAGGAATTTTTGGTTTGGGTCAATCCGTTCGTGAGGTATGGGAGTTTGAAGCTAAGAAATGGTTGAGAAGAGAATAAATTTTTCGCAATTCTGCTGCTCCAAACGCGAAGCCAGAATGGCCTAGGGAAAAAGTACACATACCGTTGTAATCGGGCGAGTTTCTACTTTCAGACGCAGCAGGAATTTTTGGGTTATATCAATCCGTTCGCGAGGTATGGGAGTTTGAAGCCAAGAAATGGTAGACAAGGCAAGAAATTTTTCGCAATTCTGCTGCTCCAAACGCGAAATCAGAATGGCCTAGGGAAAAAGTACACATACCGTTGTAATCGGGCGAGTTTCTACTTTCAGACACAACAGGAGTTTATGGGTTGGGTCAATCCGTTCGCGAGATATGGGAGTTTGAAGCTTAGAAATGGTTGAGAAGAGAATAAATTTTTCGCAATTCTGCTGCTCCAAACGCTTAACCAGAATGGCATAGGGAGAAAATACACCTACCGTTGTAATCGGGCGAGTGTCTACTTTCAGATGCAATAGGAATTTTTGGGTTAGGTCAATCCATTCGCCAGATATGGGAGTTTGAAGCTAAGAAATGGTTGACAAGACAACAAATTTTTCGCACTTCTGATGCTCCAATCGCTTAACCAGACTCGCCTCGGGAAAAAATACGCATACCGTTGTAATCGGGCGAGTTTCTACTTTCAAACGCAACAGGAATTTTTGGGTTATTTCAATCCGTTCGCGAGATATGGGGGTTTGAAGCAAAGAAATGGTTGACAAGGCAAAAAATTTTTCGCAATTCTGCTGCTCCAAACGCTTAACCAGAATGGCCTAGGGAAAAGAAACGCATACCGTTGTAATCGGGCGAGTTTCTACTTTCAGATGCAATAGGAATTTTTGGGTTAGGTCAGTCCGTTCGCGAGATATGGGAGTTTGAAGCTAAGAATTGGTTGACAAGACAACAAATTTTTCGCACTTCTGCTGCTCCAATTGCTTAACCAGAATGGCCTAGGGACAAAATACGCATACCGTTGTAATCGGGCTAGTTTCTACTTTCAGACGCAGCAGGAATTTTTGGGTTATGTCAATCCGTTCGCGAGATATGGGAGTTTGAAGCTAAGAAATGGTTGACAAGACAACAAATTTTTCGCAATTCTGCTGCTCCAAACGCTTAAACAGAATGGCCTAGGGAAAAAATACACATACCGTTGGAATCGGGCGAGTTTCTACTTTCAGATGCAATAAGAATTTTTGGGTTAGGTCAATCCGTTCGCGAGATGTGGGAGTTTGAAGCTAAGAAATGGTTGAGAAGAGAATAAATTTTTCGCAATTCTTCTGCCCCAAACGCGAAACCAGAACGGCCTAGGGAAAAAGTACACATACCGTTGTAATCGGGCGAGTTTCTACTTTCAGACACAACAGGAGTTTATGGGTTGGGTCAATCCGTTCGCGAGATATGGGAGTTTGAAGCTAAGAAATGGTTGAGAAGAGAATAAATTTTTCGCAATTCTGCTGCTCCAAACGCTTAAGCAGAATGGCATAGGGAGAAAATACACCTACCGTTGTAATCGGGCGAGTGTCTACTTTCAGATGCAATAGGAATTTTTGGGTTAGGTCAGTCCGTTCGCGAGATATGGGAGTTTGAAGCTAAGAAATGGTTGACAAGACAACAAATTTTTCGCACTTCTGCTGCTCCAATTGCTTAACCAGAATGGCCTAGGGAAAAAATACGCATACCGTTGTAATCGGGCTAGTTTCTACTTTCAGACGCAGCAGGAATTTTTGGGTTAGGTCAATCCATTCGCCAGATATGGGAGTTTGAAGCTAAGAAATGGTTGACAAGACAACAAATTTTTCGCACTTCTGATGCTCCAATCGCTTAACCAGACTCGCCTCGGGAAAAAATACGCATACCGTTGTAATCGGGCGAGTTTCTACTTTCAAACGCAACAGGAATTTTTGGGTTATTTCAATCCGTTCGCGAGATATGGGGGTTTGAAGCAAAGAAATGGTTGACAAGGCAAAAAATTTTTCGCAATTCTGCTGCTTCAAACGCGAAGCCAGACTGGCCTAGGGAAAAATACGCATACCGTTGCAATCGGGCGAGTTTCTACTTTCAGACGCAACAGGAATTTTTGGGTTAGGTCAATCCGCTCGCGAGATATGGGAGTTTCAAGCTAAGAAATGGTTGACAAGACAACAAATTTTTCGCACTTCTGCTGCTCCAATCGCTTAACCAGAATCGCCTCGGGAAAAAATACACCTACCGTTGTAATCGGGCGAGTGTCTACTTTCAGATGCAATAGGAATTTTTGGGTTAGGTCAATTCGTTCGCGAGATATGGGAGTATGAAGCCAAGAAATGGTTGAGAAGGCAAAAAAGTTTTCGCAATTCTGCTGCTCCAAACGCTTAACCAGAACGGCCTAGGGAAAAATACACATACCGTTGTAAGCGGGCGAGTTTCTGCTTTCAGATGCAATAGCAATTTTTGGGTTAGGTCAATCCGTTCACGAGATATGGGAGTTTGAAGCCAAGAAATGGTTGAGAACGCACAAAATTTTTACACTTCTGCTGCTCCAAACGCTTAACCAGAATGGCCTAGGGAAAAGAAACGCATACCGTTGTAATCGGGCGAGTTTCTACCTTCAGATGCAATAGGAATTTTTGGGTTAGGTCAGTCCGTTCGCGAGATATGGGAGTTTGAAGCTAAGAATTGGTTGACCAGACAACAAATTTTTCGCACTTCTGCCGCTCCAATTGCTTAACCAGAATGGCCTAGGGAAAAAATACGCATACCGTTGTAATCGGGCTAGTTTCTACTTTCAGACGCAGCAGGAATTTTTGGGTTATGTCAATCCGTTCGCGAGATATGGGAGTTTGAAGCTAAGAAATGGTTGACAAGACAACAAATTTTTCGCACTTCTGCCGCTCCAATCGCTTAACCAGACGCGCCTCGGGAAAAAATACGCATACCGTTGTAATCGGGCGAGTTTCTACTTTCAGAAGCAACAGGAATTTTTGGGTTAGGTCAATCCGTTCGCGAGATATGGGAGTTTGAAGCCATGAAATGGTTGAGAAGGCAAAAAATTTTTCGCAATTCTGCTGCTCCAAGCGCTTAAACAGAATGGCCTAGGGAAAAAGTACACATACCGTTGTAATCGGGCGAGTTTCTACTTTCAGACACAACAGGAGTTTATGGGTTGGGTCAATCCGTTCGCGAGATATGGGAGTTTGAAGCTTAGAAATGGTTGAGAAGAGAATAAATTTTTCGCAATTCTGCAGCTCCAAACGCTTAACCAGAATGGCCTAGGGAAAAAATACACATACCGTTGTAATCGTGCGAGTTTCTACTTTCAGACGCAACAGGAATTTTTGGGTTACGTTAATCCGTTTGCGAGAGATGGGAGTTTGAAGCCAAGAAATGGTTGACAAGGCAAAAAATTTTTCGCAATTCTGCTGCTCCAAACGCGAAACCAGAATGGCCTAGGGAAAAAATGCACATACCGTTGTAATCGGACGAGTTTCTACTTTCAGACGCAACAGGAATTTTTGGGTTGGGTCAATCCGTTCGCGAGAAATGGGAGTTTGAAGCCAAGAAATGGTTGACAAGGCAAAAAATTTTTCGCAATTCTGCTGCTCCAAACGCGAAACCAGAATGGCCTAGGGAAAAAGTGCACATACCGTTGTAATCGGTCGAGTTTCTACTTTCAGACGCAACAGGAATTTTTGGGTTGGGTCAATCCGTTCGCGAGATATGGGAGTTTGAAGCCAAGAAATGGTTGAGAAGAGAATAAATTTTTCGCAATTCTGCTGCTCCAAACGCTTAACCAGAATGGCCTAGGGAAAAAATACACATACCGTTGTAATCGGGCGAGTTTCTACTTTCAGACGCAGCAGGAATTTTTGGGTTATGTCAATCCGTTCGCGAGAAATGGGAGTTTGAAGACAAAAAATGGTTAACAAGGCAACAAATTTTTCGCAATTATGCTGCTCCAAACGCGAAACCAGAATGGCCTAGGGAGAAAATGCACATACCGTTGTAATCGGGCGAGTTTCTACTTTGAGATGCAACAGGAATTTTTGGGTTATGTCAATCCGTTCGCGAGAAATGGGAGTTTGAAGCCAAGAAATGGTTGACAAGGCAAAAAATTTTTCGCAATTCTGCTGCTCCAAACGCGAAACCAGAATGGCCTAGGGAAAAAGTGCACATACCGTTGTAATCGGGCGAGTTTCTACTTTCAGACGCAACAGGAATTTTTGGGTTGGGTCAATCCGTTCGCGTAATATGGGAGTTTGAAGCTAAGAAATGGTTGAGAAGAGAATAAATTTTTCGCAATTCTGCTGCTCCAACCGCTTAACCAGAATGGCCTAGGGAAAAAATACACATACCGTTCTAATCGGGCGAGTTTCTACTTTCAGACGCAACAGGAATTTTTGGGTTATGTCAATCCGTTCGCGAGAAATGGGAGTTTGAAGCCAAGAAATGGTTGACAAGGCAAAAAATTTTTCGCAATTCTGCTGCTCCAAACGCGAAACCAGAATGGCCTAGGGAAAAAGTGCACATACCGTTGTAATCGGGCGAGTTTCTACTTTCAGACCCAACAGGAATTTTTGGGTTAGGTCAATCCGTTCGCGAGATATGGAAGTATGAAGCCAAGAAATGGTTGAGAACGCAAAAAATTTTTCGCATTTCTGCTGCTCCAATCGCTTAACCAGACTCGCCTAGGGAAAAAGTACACATACCGTTGTAATCGGACGAGTTTCTACTTTCAGACGCAACAGGAATTTTTGGGTTAGGTCAATCCGCTCGCGAGATATGGGAGTTTGAAGCCAAGAAATGGTTGAGAACGCAAAAAAATTTTCGCAATTCTGCAGCTCCAAAGGCTTAACCAGAATGGCCTAGGGAAAAAATGCACATACCGATGTAATCGGGCGAGTTTCTACTTTGAGATGCAACAGGAATTTTTGGGTTATGTCAATCCGTTCGCGAGAAATGGGAGTTTGAAGCCAAGAAATGGTTGACAAGGCAAAAAATTTTTCGCAATTCTGCTGCTCCAAACGCGAAACCAGAATGGCCTAGGGAAAAAGTGCACATACCGTTGTAATCGGGCGAGTTTCTACCTTCAGACGCAACAGGAATTTTTGGGTTATGTCAATCCGTTCGCGAGAAATGGGAGTTTGAAGCCAAGAAATGGTTGACAAGGCAAACAATTTTTCGCAATTCTGCTGCTCCAAACGCGAAACCAGAATGGCCTAGGGAAAAAATGCACATACCGTTGTAATCGGGCGAGTTTATACTTTCAGATGCAATAGGAATTTTTGGGTTAGGTCAATCCGTTCGCGAGATATGGGAGTTTGAAGCCATGAAATGGTTGAGAAGGCAAAAAATTCTCGCAATTCTGCAGCTCAAAACGCTTAACCAGAATGGCCTAGGGAAAAAATACACATACAGTTGTAATCGTGCGAGTTTCTACTTTGAGATGCAACAGGAATTTTTGGTTTGGGTCAATCCGTTCGTGAGGTATGGGAGTTTGAAGCCATGAAATGGTTGAGAAGGCAAAAAATTCTCGCAATTCTGCTGCTCCAATCGCTTAACCAGACTCGCCTAGGGAAAAAGTACACATACCGTTGTAATCGGACGAGTTTCTACCTTCAGACGCAACAGGAATTTTTGGGTTATGTCAATCCGTTCGCGAGAAATGGGAGTTTGAAGCCAAGAAATGGTTGACAAGGCAAAAAATTTTTCGCATTTCTGCTGCTCCAAACGCGAAACCAGAATGGCCTAGGGAAAAAATGCACATACCGTTTTAATCGGGCGAGTTTATACTTTCAGATGCAATAGGAATTTTTGGGTTAGGTCAATCCGTTCGCGAGATATGGGAGTTTGAAGCCATGAAATGGTTGAGAAGGCAAAAAATTCTCGCAATTCTGCAGCTCAAAACGCTTAACCAGAATGGCCTAGGGAAAAAATACACATACAGTTGTAATCGTGCGAGTTCCTACTTTCAGACGCAACAGGAATTTTTGGGTTACGTCAATCCGTTCGCGAGATATGGGAGTTTGAAGCCAAGAAATGGTTGACAAGGCAAAAAATTTTTCGCAATTCTGCTGCTCCAAACGCGAAACCAGAATGGCCTAGGCAAAAAGTACACATACCGTTGTAATCGGACGAGTTTCTTCTTTCAGACGCAACAGGAATTTTTGGGTTAGGTCAATCCGCTCGCGAGATATGGGAGTTTGAAGCCAAGAAATGGTTGAGAACGCAAAAAAATTTTCGCAATTCTGCTGCTCCAAACCCGAAACCAGAATGGCCTAGGGAAAAAGTACACATACCGTTGTAATCGGACGAGTTTCTACTTTCAGACGCAACAGGAATTTTTGGGTTGGGTCAATCCGTTCGCGTAATATGGGAGTTTGAAGCTAAGAAATGGTTGAGAAGAGAATAAATTTTTCGCAATTCTGCTGCCCCAAACGCTTAACCAGAATGGCATAGGGAAAAAATACACCTACCGTTGTAATCGGGCGAGTTTCTACTTTCAGATGCAACAGGAATTTTTGGTTTGGGTCAATCCGTTCGTGAGGTATGGGAGTTTGAAGCTAAGAAATGGTTGAGAAGAGAATAAATTTTTCGCAATTCTGCTGCTCCAAACGCGAAGCCAGAATGGCCTAGGGAAAAAGTACACATACCGTTGTAATCGGGCGAGTTTCTACTTTCAGACGCAGCAGGAATTTTTGGGTTATATCAATCCGTTCGCGAGGTATGGGAGTTTGAAGCCAAGAAATGGTAGACAAGGCAAGAAATTTTTCGCAATTCTGCTGCTCCAAACGCGAAATCAGAATGGCCTAGGGAAAAAGTACACATACCGTTGTAATCGGGCGAGTTTCTACTTTCAGACACAACAGGAGTTTATGGGTTGGGTCAATCCGTTCGCGAGATATGGGAGTTTGAAGCTTAGAAATGGTTGAGAAGAGAATAAATTTTTCGCAATTCTGCTGCTCCAAACGCTTAACCAGAATGGCATAGGGAGAAAATACACCTACCGTTGTAATCGGGCGAGTGTCTACTTTCAGATGCAATAGGAATTTTTGGGTTAGGTCAATCCATTCGCCAGATATGGGAGTTTGAAGCTAAGAAATGGTTGACAAGACAACAAATTTTTCGCACTTCTGATGCTCCAATCGCTTAACCAGACTCGCCTCGGGAAAAAATACGCATACCGTTGTAATCGGGCGAGTTTCTACTTTCAAACGCAACAGGAATTTTTGGGTTATTTCAATCCGTTCGCGAGATATGGGGGTTTGAAGCAAAGAAATGGTTGACAAGGCAAAAAATTTTTCGCAATTCTGCTGCTCCAAACGCTTAACCAGAATGGCCTAGGGAAAAGAAACGCATACCGTTGTAATCGGGCGAGTTTCTACTTTCAGATGCAATAGGAATTTTTGGGTTAGGTCAGTCCGTTCGCGAGATATGGGAGTTTGAAGCTAAGAATTGGTTGACAAGACAACAAATTTTTCGCACTTCTGCTGCTCCAATTGCTTAACCAGAATGGCCTAGGGACAAAATACGCATACCGTTGTAATCGGGCTAGTTTCTACTTTCAGACGCAGCAGGAATTTTTGGGTTATGTCAATCCGTTCGCGAGATATGGGAGTTTGAAGCTAAGAAATGGTTGACAAGACAACAAATTTTTCGCAATTCTGCTGCTCCAAACGCTTAAACAGAATGGCCTAGGGAAAAAATACACATACCGTTGGAATCGGGCGAGTTTCTACTTTCAGATGCAATAGGAATTTTTGGGTTAGGTCAATCCGTTCGCGAGATATGGGAGTTTGAAGCCATGAAATGGTTGAGAAGGCAAAAAATTCTCGCAATTCTGCAGCTCAAAACGCTTAACCAGAATGGCCTAGGGAAAAAATACACATACAGTTGTAATCGTGCGAGTTCCTACTTTCAGACGCAACAGGAATTTTTGGGTTACGTCAATCCGTTCGCGAGATATGGGAGTTTGAAGCCAAGAAATGGTTGACAAGGCAAAAAATTTTTCGCAATTCTGCTGCTCCAAACGCGAAACCAGAATGGCCTAGGCAAAAAGTACACATACCGTTGTAATCGGACGAGTTTCTTCTTTCAGACGCAACAGGAATTTTTGGGTTAGGTCAATCCGCTCGCGAGATATGGGAGTTTGAAGCCAAGAAATGGTTGAGAACGCAAAAAAATTTTCGCAATTCTGCTGCTCCAAACCCGAAACCAGAATGGCCTAGGGAAAAAGTACACATACCGTTGTAATCGGACGAGTTTCTACTTTCAGACGCAACAGGAATTTTTGGGTTGGGTCAATCCGTTCGCGTAATATGGGAGTTTGAAGCTAAGAAATGGTTGAGAAGAGAATAAATTTTTCGCAATTCTGCTGCCCCAAACGCTTAACCAGAATGGCATAGGGAAAAAATACACCTACCGTTGTAATCGGGCGAGTTTCTACTTTCAGATGCAACAGGAATTTTTGGTTTGGGTCAATCCGTTCGTGAGGTATGGGAGTTTGAAGCTAAGAAATGGTTGAGAAGAGAATAAATTTTTCGCAATTCTGCTGCTCCAAACGCGAAGCCAGAATGGCCTAGGGAAAAAGTACACATACCGTTGTAATCGGGCGAGTTTCTACTTTCAGACGCAGCAGGAATTTTTGGGTTATATCAATCCGTTCGCGAGGTATGGGAGTTTGAAGCCAAGAAATGGTAGACAAGGCAAGAAATTTTTCGCAATTCTGCTGCTCCAAACGCGAAATCAGAATGGCCTAGGGAAAAAGTACACATACCGTTGTAATCGGGCGAGTTTCTACTTTCAGACACAACAGGAGTTTATGGGTTGGGTCAATCCGTTCGCGAGATATGGGAGTTTGAAGCTTAGAAATGGTTGAGAAGAGAATAAATTTTTCGCAATTCTGCTGCTCCAAACGCTTAACCAGAATGGCATAGGGAGAAAATACACCTACCGTTGTAATCGGGCGAGTGTCTACTTTCAGATGCAATAGGAATTTTTGGGTTAGGTCAATCCATTCGCCAGATATGGGAGTTTGAAGCTAAGAAATGGTTGACAAGACAACAAATTTTTCGCACTTCTGATGCTCCAATCGCTTAACCAGACTCGCCTCGGGAAAAAATACGCATACCGTTGTAATCGGGCGAGTTTCTACTTTCAAACGCAACAGGAATTTTTGGGTTATTTCAATCCGTTCGCGAGATATGGGGGTTTGAAGCAAAGAAATGGTTGACAAGGCAAAAAATTTTTCGCAATTCTGCTGCTCCAAACGCTTAACCAGAATGGCCTAGGGAAAAGAAACGCATACCGTTGTAATCGGGCGAGTTTCTACTTTCAGATGCAATAGGAATTTTTGGGTTAGGTCAGTCCGTTCGCGAGATATGGGAGTTTGAAGCTAAGAATTGGTTGACAAGACAACAAATTTTTCGCACTTCTGCTGCTCCAATTGCTTAACCAGAATGGCCTAGGGACAAAATACGCATACCGTTGTAATCGGGCTAGTTTCTACTTTCAGACGCAGCAGGAATTTTTGGGTTATGTCAATCCGTTCGCGAGATATGGGAGTTTGAAGCTAAGAAATGGTTGACAAGACAACAAATTTTTCGCAATTCTGCTGCTCCAAACGCTTAAACAGAATGGCCTAGGGAAAAAATACACATACCGTTGGAATCGGGCGAGTTTCTACTTTCAGATGCAATAAGAATTTTTGGGTTAGGTCAATCCGTTCGCGAGATGTGGGAGTTTGAAGCTAAGAAATGGTTGAGAAGAGAATAAATTTTTCGCAATTCTTCTGCCCCAAACGCGAAACCAGAACGGCCTAGGGAAAAAGTACACATACCGTTGTAATCGGGCGAGTTTCTACTTTCAGACACAACAGGAGTTTATGGGTTGGGTCAATCCGTTCGCGAGATATGGGAGTTTGAAGCTAAGAAATGGTTGAGAAGAGAATAAATTTTTCGCAATTCTGCTGCTCCAAACGCTTAAGCAGAATGGCATAGGGAGAAAATACACCTACCGTTGTAATCGGGCGAGTGTCTACTTTCAGATGCAATAGGAATTTTTGGGTTAGGTCAGTCCGTTCGCGAGATATGGGAGTTTGAAGCTAAGAAATGGTTGACAAGACAACAAATTTTTCGCACTTCTGCTGCTCCAATTGCTTAACCAGAATGGCCTAGGGAAAAAATACGCATACCGTTGTAATCGGGCTAGTTTCTACTTTCAGACGCAGCAGGAATTTTTGGGTTAGGTCAATCCATTCGCCAGATATGGGAGTTTGAAGCTAAGAAATGGTTGACAAGACAACAAATTTTTCGCACTTCTGATGCTCCAATCGCTTAACCAGACTCGCCTCGGGAAAAAATACGCATACCGTTGTAATCGGGCGAGTTTCTACTTTCAAACGCAACAGGAATTTTTGGGTTATTTCAATCCGTTCGCGAGATATGGGGGTTTGAAGCAAAGAAATGGTTGACAAGGCAAAAAATTTTTCGCAATTCTGCTGCTTCAAACGCGAAGCCAGACTGGCCTAGGGAAAAATACGCATACCGTTGCAATCGGGCGAGTTTCTACTTTCAGACGCAACAGGAATTTTTGGGTTAGGTCAATCCGCTCGCGAGATATGGGAGTTTCAAGCTAAGAAATGGTTGACAAGACAACAAATTTTTCGCACTTCTGCTGCTCCAATCGCTTAACCAGAATCGCCTCGGGAAAAAATACACCTACCGTTGTAATCGGGCGAGTGTCTACTTTCAGATGCAATAGGAATTTTTGGGTTAGGTCAATTCGTTCGCGAGATATGGGAGTATGAAGCCAAGAAATGGTTGAGAAGGCAAAAAAGTTTTCGCAATTCTGCTGCTCCAAACGCTTAACCAGAACGGCCTAGGGAAAAATACACATACCGTTGTAAGCGGGCGAGTTTCTGCTTTCAGATGCAATAGCAATTTTTGGGTTAGGTCAATCCGTTCACGAGATATGGGAGTTTGAAGCCAAGAAATGGTTGAGAACGCACAAAATTTTTACACTTCTGCTGCTCCAAACGCTTAACCAGAATGGCCTAGGGAAAAGAAACGCATACCGTTGTAATCGGGCGAGTTTCTACCTTCAGATGCAATAGGAATTTTTGGGTTAGGTCAGTCCGTTCGCGAGATATGGGAGTTTGAAGCTAAGAATTGGTTGACCAGACAACAAATTTTTCGCACTTCTGCCGCTCCAATTGCTTAACCAGAATGGCCTAGGGAAAAAATACGCATACCGTTGTAATCGGGCTAGTTTCTACTTTCAGACGCAGCAGGAATTTTTGGGTTATGTCAATCCGTTCGCGAGATATGGGAGTTTGAAGCTAAGAAATGGTTGACAAGACAACAAATTTTTCGCACTTCTGCCGCTCCAATCGCTTAACCAGACGCGCCTCGGGAAAAAATACGCATACCGTTGTAATCGGGCGAGTTTCTACTTTCAGAAGCAACAGGAATTTTTGGGTTAGGTCAATCCGTTCGCGAGATATGGGAGTTTGAAGCCATGAAATGGTTGAGAAGGCAAAAAATTTTTCGCAATTCTGCTGCTCCAAGCGCTTAAACAGAATGGCCTAGGGAAAAAATACACATACCGTTGGAATCGGGCGAGTTTCTACTTTCAGATGCAATAAGAATTTTTGGGTTAGGTCAATCCGTTCGCGAGATGTGGGAGTTTGAAGCTAAGAAATGGTTGAGAAGAGAATAAATTTTTCGCAATTCTTCTGCCCCAAACGCGAAACCAGAATGGCCTAGGGAAAAAGTACACATACCGTTGTAATCGGGCGAGTTTCTACTTTCAGATGCAATAGGAATTTTTGGGTTAGGTCAATCCGTTCGCGAGATATGGGAGTTTGAAGTCAAGAAATGGTTGACAAGGCAACAAATTTTTCGCAATTCTGCTGCTCCAAACGCGAAACCAGAATGGCCTATGGAAAAAGTACACATACCGTTGTAATCAGGCGAGTTTCTACTTTCAGACGCAACAGGAATTTTTGGTTTGGGTCAATCCGTTCGTGAGATATGGGAGTTTGAAGCTAAGAAATGGTTGAGAAGAGAATAAATTTTTCGCAATTCTACTGCTCCAATCGCTTAACCAGAATGGCCTATGGAAAAAGTACACATACCGTTGTAATCAGGCGAGTTTCTACTTTCAGACGCAACAGGAATTTTTGGTTTGGGTCAATCCGTTCGTGAGATATGGGAGTTTGAAGCTAAGAAATGGTTGAGAAGAGAATAAATTTTTCGCAATTCTACTGCTCCAATCGCTTAACCAGAATGGCCTAGGGAAAAAATACACATACCGTTGTAATCGTGCGAGTTTCTACTTTCAGACGCAACAGGAATTTTTGGGTTAGGTCAATCCGTTCGCGATATATGGGAGTTTGAAGCCAAGAAATGGTTGACAAGGCAAAAAATTTTTCGCAATTCTGCTGCTCCAAACGCGAAACCAGAATGGCCTAGGGAAAAAGTACACATACCGTTGTAAGCGGGCGAGTTTCTGCTTTCAGATGCAATAGCAATTTTTGGGTTAGGTCATTCCGTTCGCGAGATATGGGAGTTTGAAGCCATGAAATGGTTGAGAAGGCAAACAATTTTTCGCAATTCTACTGCTCCAAACGTTTAAACAGAATGGCCTAGGGAAAAAAAACACATACCGTTGGAATCGGGCGAGTGTCTACTTTCAGATGCAATAAGAATTTTTGGGTTAGGTCAATCCGTTCGCGAGATGTGGCAGTTTGAAGCTGAGAAATGGTTGAGAAGAGAATAAATTTTTCGCAATTCTGCTGCCCCAAACGCTTAACCAGAATGGCATAGGGAAAAAATACACCTACCGTTGTAATCGGGCGAGTGTCTACTATCAGATGCAATAGGAATTTTTGGGTTAGGTCAATTCGTTCGCGAGATATGGGAGTATGAAGCCAAGAAATGGTTGAGAACGCAAAAAAGTTTTCGCAATTCTGCTGCTCCAAACGCTTAACCAGAACGGCCTAGGGAAAAATACACATACCGTTGTAAGCGGGCGAGTTTCTGCTTTCAGATGCAATAGCAATTTTTGGGTTAGGTCAATCCGTTCACGAGATATGGGAGTTTGAAGCCAAGAAATGGTTGAGAACGCACAAAATTTTTGCACTTCTGCTGCTCCAAACGCTTAACCAGAATGGCCTAGGGAAAAGAAACGCATACCGTTGTAATCGGGCGAGTTTCTACTTTCAGATGCAATAGGAATTTTTGGGTTAGGTCAGTCCGTTCGCGAGATATGGGAGTTTGAAGCTAAGAATTGGTTGACAAGACAACAAATTTTTCGCACTTCTGCTGCTCCAATTGCTTAACCAGAATGGCCTAGGGAAAAAATACGCATACCGTTGTAATCGGGCGAGTTTCTACTTTCAGACGCAGCAGGAATTTTTGGGTTTGGTCAATCCGTTCGCGAGTTATGGGAGTTTGAAGCCAAGAAATGGTCGAGAAGACAACAAATTTTTCGCAATTCTGCTGCTCCAAACGCTTAAACAGAATGGCCTAGGGAAAAAATACACATACCGTTGGAATCGGGCGAGTTTCTACTTTCAGATGCAATAAGAATTTTTGGGTTAGGTCAATCCGTTCGCGAGATGTGGGTGTTTGAAGCTAAGAAATGGTTGAGAAGAGAATAAATTTTTCGCAATTCTTCTGCCCCAAACGCGAAACCAGAATGTCCTAGGGAAAAAGTACACATACCGTTGTAATCGGGCGAGTTTCTACTTTCAGATGCAATAGGAATTTTTGGGTTAGGTCAATCCGTTCGCGAGATATGGGAGTTTGAAGTCAAGAAATGGTTGACAAAGCAACAAATTTTTCGCAATTTTGCTGCTCCAAACGCGAAACCAGAATGGCCTATGGAAAAAGTACACATACCGTTGTAATCAGGCGAGTTTCTACTTTCAGACGCAACAGGAATTTTTGGTTTGGGTCAATCCGTTCGTGAGATATGGGAGTTTGAAGCTAAGAAATGGTTGAGAAGAGAATAAATTTTTCGCAATTCTACTGCTCCAATCGCTTAACCAGAATGGCCTAGGGAAAAAATACACATACCGTTGTAATCGTGCGAGTTTCTACTTTCAGACGCAACAGGAATTTTTGGGTTAGGTCAATCCGTTCGCGAGATATGGGAGTTTGAAGCCAAGAAATGGTTGACAAGGCAAAAAATTTTTCGCAATTCTGCTGCTCCAAACGCGAAACCAGAATGGCCTAGGGAAAAAGTACACATACCGTTGTAATCGGGCGAGTTTCTACTTTCAGATGCAATAGACATTTTTGGGTTAGGTCATTCCGTTCGCGAGATATGGGAGTTTGAAGCCATGAAATGGTTGAGAAGGCAAACAATTTTTCGCAATTCTGCTGCTTCAAACGTTTAAACAGAATGGCCTAGGGAAAAAAAACACATACCGTTGGAATCGGGCGAGTGTCTACTTTCAGATGCAATAAGAATTTTTGGGTTAGGTCAATCCGTTCGCGAGATGTGGCAGTTTGAAGCTAAGAAATGGTTGAGAAGAGAATAAATTTTTCGCAATTCTGCTGCCCCAAACGCTTAACCAGAATGGCATAGGGAAAAAATACACCTACCGTTGTAATCGGGCGAGTTTCTACTTTCAGATGCAATAGGAATTTTTGGGTTAGGTCAATCCGTTCGCGAGATATGGGAGTTTGAAGCCAAGAAATGGTTGAGAAGGCCCATAATTTTTCGCAATTCTGCTGCTCCAAACGCTTAACCAGAATGGCCCAGGGAAAAAGTACACATACCGTTGTAATCGGGCGAGTTTCTACTTTCAGACGCAACAGGAATTTTTGGTTTGGGTCAATCCGTTCGTGAGGTATGGGAGTTTGAAGCTAAGAAATGGTTGAGAAGAGAATAAATTTTTCGCAATTCTGCTGCCCCAAACGCTTAACCAGAATGGCATAGGGAAAAAATACACCTACCGTTGTAATCGGGCGAGTTTCTACTTTCAGATGCAATAGGAATTTTTGGGTTAGGTCAATCCGTTCGCGAGATATGGGAGTTTGAAGCCAAGAAATGGTTGAGAAGGCAAAAAATTTTTCGCAATTCTGCTGCTCCAAACGCTTAACCAGAATGGCCCAGGGAAAAAGTACACATACCGTTGTAATCGGGCGAGTTTCTACTTTCAGACGCAACAGGAATTTTTGGTTTGGGTCAATCCGTTCGTGAGGTATGGGAGTTTGAAGCTAAGAAATGGTTGAGAAGAGAATAAATTTTTCGCAATTCTGCTGCCCCAAACGCTTAACCAGAATGGCATAGGGAAAAAATACACCTACCGTTGTAATCGGGCGAGTTTCTACTTTCAGATGCAATAGGAATTTTTGGGTTAGGTCAATCCGTTCGCGAGATATGGGAGTTTGAAGCCAAGAAATGGTTGAGAAGGCCCATAATTTTTCGCAATTCTGCTGCTCCAAACGCTTAACCAGAATGGCCCAGGGAAAAAGTACACATACCGTTGTAATCGGGCGAGTTTCTACTTTCAGACGCAACAGGAATTTTTGGTTTGGGTCAATCCGTTCGTGAGGTATGGGAGTTTGAAGCTAAGAAATGGTTGAGAAGAGAATAAATTTTTCGCAATTCTGTTGCTCCAAACGCTTAACCAGAATGGCATAGGGAAAAAATTCACCTACCGTTGTAATCGGGCGAGTTTCTACTTTCCGACGCAACAGGAATTTTTCGGTTGGGTCAATCCGTTCGCGAGATATGGGAGGTTGAAGCTAAGAAACGGTCGACAAGACAACAATTTTTTCGCACTTCTGCTGCTCCAAACGCGAAGCCAGAATGGCCTAGGGAAAAAGTACACATACCGTTGTAATCGGGCGAGTTTCTACTTTCAGACGCAACAGGAGTTTATGGGTTGGGTCAATCCGTTCGCGAGATATGGGAGTTTGAAGCTAAGAAATGGTTGAGAAGAGAATAAATTTTTCGCAATTCTGCTGCTCCAAACGCTTAACCAGAATGGCATAGGGAGAAAATACACCTACCGTTGTAATCGGGCGAGTGTCTACTTTCAAATGCAATAGGAATTTTTGGGTTAGGTCAATCCGTTCGCGAGATGTGGCAGTTTGAAGCTAAGAAATGGTTGAGAAGAGAATAAATTTTTCGCAATTCTGCTGCCCCAAACGCTTAACCAGAATGGCATAGGGAAAAAATACACCTACCGTTGTAATCGGGCGAGTTTCTACTTTCAGACGCAACAGGAATTTTTGGGTTAGGTCAATCCGTTCGCGAGATATGGGAGTTTGAAGCCAAGAAATGGTTGACAAGGCAAAAAATTTTTCGCAATTCTGCTGCTCCAAACGCGAAACCAGAATGGCCTAGGGAAAAAGTACACATACCGTTGTAATCGGGCGAGTTTCTACTTTCAGATGCAATAGACATTTTTGGGTTAGGTCATTCCGTTCGCGAGATATGGGAGTTTGAAGCCATGAAATGGTTGAGAAGGCAAACAATTTTTCGCAATTCTGCTGCTTCAAACGTTTAAACAGAATGGCCTAGGGAAAAAAAACACACCGTTGGAATCGGGCGAGTGTCTACTTTCAGATGCAATAAGAATTTTTGGGTTAGGTCAATCCGTTCGCGAGATGTGGCAGTTTGAAGCTAAGAAATGGTTGAGAAGAGAATAAATTTTTCGCAATTCTGCTGCCCCAAACGCTTAACCAGAATGGCATAGGGAAAAAATACACCTACCGTTGTAATCGGGCGAGTTTCTACTTTCAGATGCAATAGGAATTTTTGGGTTATGTCAATCCGTTCGCGAGATATGGGAGTTTGAAGCCAAGAAATGGTTTAGAAGGCCCATAATTTTTCGCAATTCTGCTGCTCCAAACGCTTAACCAGAATGGCCCAGGGAAAAAGTACACATACCGTTGTAATCGGGCGAGTTTCTACTTTCAGACGCAACAGGAATTTTTGGTTTGGGTCAATCCGTTCGTGAGGTATGGGAGTTTGAAGCTAAGAAATGGTTGAGAAGAGAATAAATTTTTTGCAATTCTGTTGCTCCAAACGCTTAACCAGAATGGCATAGGGAAAAAATTCACCTACCGTTGTAATCGGGCGAGTTTCTACTTTCAGACGCAACAGGAATTTTTCGGTTGGGTCAATCCGTTCGCGAGATATGGGAGGTTGAAGCTAAGAAATGGTCGACAAGACAACAAATTTTTCGCACTTCTGCTGCTCCAAACGCGAAGCCAGAATGGCCTAGGGAAAAAGTACACATACCGTTGTAATCGGGCGAGTTTCTACTTTCAGACGCAACAGGAGTTTATGGGTTGGGTCAATCCGTTCGCGAGATATGGGAGTTTGAAGCTAAGAAATGGTTGACAAGACAACAAATTTTTCGCACTTCTGCTGCTCCAATCGCTTAACCAGACGCGCCTCGGGAAAAAATACGCATACCGTTGTAATCGGGCGAGTTTCTACTTTCAGAAGCAACAGGAATTTTTGGGTTAGGTCAATCCGTTCGCGAGATATGGGAGTTTGAAGCCATGAAATGGTTGAGAAGGCAAAAAATTTTTCGCAATTCTGCTGCTCCAAGCGCTTAAACAGAATGGCCTAGGGAAAAAATACACATACCGTTGGAATCGGGCGAGTTTCTACTTTCAGATGCAATAAGAATTTTTGGGTTAGGTCAATCCGTTCGCGAGATGTGGGAGTTTGAAGCTAAGAAATGGTTGAGAAGAGAATAAATTTTTCGCAATTCTACTGCTCCAATCGCTTAACCAGAATGGCCTAGGGAAAAAATACACATACCGTTGTAATCGTGCGAGTTTCTACTTTCAGACGCAACAGGAATTTTTGGGTTAGGTCAATCCGTTCGCGAGATATGGGAGTTTGAAGCTAAGAATTGGTTGACAAGACAACAAATTTTTCGCACTTCTGCTGCTCCAATTGCTTAACCAGAATGGCCTAGGGAAAAAATACGCATACCGTTGTAATCGGGCTAGTTTCTACTTTCAGATGCAGCAGGAATTTTTGGGTTATGTCAATCCGTTCGCGAGATATGGGAGTTTGAAGCTAAGAAATGGTTGACAAGACAACAAATTTTTCGCACTTCTGCTGCTCCAATCGCTTAACCAGACGCGCCTCGGGAAAAAATACGCATACCGTTGTAATCGGGCGAGTTTCTACTTTCAGAAGCAACAGGAATTTTTGGGTTAGGTCAATCCGTTCGCGAGATATGGGAGTTTGAAGCCATGAAATGGTTGAGAAGGTAAAAAATTTTTCGCAATTCTGCTGCTCCAAACGCTTAAACAGAATGGCCTAGGGAAAAAATACACATACCGTTGGAATCGGGCGAGTTTCTACTTTCAGATGCAATAAGAATTTTTGGGTTAGGTCAATCCGTTCGCGAGATGTGGGAGTTTGAAGCTAAGAAATGGTTGAGAAGAGAATAAATTTTTCGCAATTCTTCTGCCCCAAACGCGAAACCAGAATGTCCTAGGGAAAAAGTACACATACCGTTGTAATCGGGCGAGTTTCTACTTTCAGATGCAATAGGAATTTTTTGGTTAGGTCAATCCGTTCGCGAGATATGGGAGTTTGAAGTCAAGAAATGGTTGACAAAGCAACAAATTTTTCGCAATTTTCCTGCTCCAAACGCGAAACCAGAATGGCCTATGGAAAAGGTACACATACCGTTGTAATCAGGCGAGTTTCTACTTTCAGACGCAACAGGAATTTTGGTTTGGGTCAATCCGTTCGTGAGATATGGGAGTTTGAAGCTAAGAAATGGTTGAGAAGAGAATAAATTTTTCGCAATTCTACTGCTCCAATCGCTTAACCAGAATGTCCTAGGGAAAAAATACACATACCGTTGGAATCGGGCGAGTGTCTACTTTCAGATGCAATAAGAATTTTTGGGTTAGGTCAATCCGTTCGCGAGATGTGGCAGTTTGAAGCTAAGAAATGGTTGAGAAGAGAATAAATTTTTCGCAATTCTGCTGCTCCAAACGCTTAACCAGAATGGCATAGGGAGAAAATACACCTACCGTTGTAATCGGGCGAGTGTCTACTTTCAGATGCAATAGGAATTTTTGGGTTAGGTCAATCCGTTCGCGAGATGTGGCAGTTTGAAGCTAAGAAATGGTTGAGAAGAGAATAACTTTTTCGCAATTCTGCTGCCCCAAACGCTTAACCAGAATGGCATAGGGAAAAAATACACCTACCGTTGTAATCGGGCGAGTTTCTACTTTCAGATGCAATAGGAATTTTTGGGTTAGGTCAATCCGTTCGCGAGATATGGGAGTTTGAAGCCAAGAAATGGTTGAGAAGGCCCATAATTTTTCGCAATTCTGCTGCTCCAAACGCTTAACCAGAATGGCCCAGGGAAATAGTACACATACCGTTGTAATCGGGCGAGTTTCTACTTTCAGACGCAACAGGAATTTTTGGTTTGGGTCAATCCGTTCGTGAGATATGGGAGTTTGAAGCTAAGAAATGGTTGAGAAGAGAATAAATTTTTCGCAATTCTACTGCTCCAATCGCTTAACCAGAATGGCCTAGGGAAAAAATACACATACCGTTGTAATCGTGCGAGTTTCTACTTTCAGACGCAACAGGAATTTTTGGGTTAGGTCAATCCGTTCGCGAGATATGGGAGTTTGAAGCCAAGAAATGGTTGACAAGGCAAAAAATTTTTCGCAATTCTGCTGCTCCAAACGCTAAACCAGAATGGCCTAGGGAAAAAGTACACATACCGTTGTAATCGGGCGAGTTTCTACTTTCAGATGCAATAGACATTTTTGGGTTAGGTCATTCCGTTCGCGAGATATGGGAGTTTGAAGCCATGAAATGGTTGAGAAGGCAAACAATTTTTCGCAATTCTGCTGCTTCAAACGTTTAAACAGAATGGCCTAGGGAAAAAAAACACATACCGTTGGAATCGGGCGAGTGTCTACTTTCAGATGCAATAAGAATTTTTGGGTTAGGTCAATCCGTTCGCGAGACGTGGCAGTTTGAAGCTAAGAAATGGTTGAGAAGAGAATAAATTTTCGCAATTCTGCTGCTCCAAACGCTTAACCAGAATGGCATAGGGAGAAAATACACCTACCGTTGTAATCGGGCGAGTGTCTACTTTCAGATGCAATAGGAATTTTGGGTTAGGTCAATCCGTTCGCGAGATGTGGCAGTTTGAAGCTAAGAAATGGTTGAGAAGAGAATAACTTTTTCGCAATTCTGCTGCCCCAAACGCTTAACCAGAATGGCATAGGGAAAAAATACACCTACCGTTGTAATCGGGCGAGTTTCTACTTTCAGATGCAATAGGAATTTTTGGGTTAGGTCAAACCGTTCGCGAGATATGGGAGTTTGAAGCCAAGAAATGGTTGAGAAGGCCCATAATTTTTCGCAATTCTGCTGCTCCAAACGCTTAACCAGAATGGCCCAGGGAAAAAGTACACATACCGTTGTAATCGGGCGAGTTTCTACTTTCAGACGCAACAGGAATTTTTGGTTTGGGTCAATCCGTTCGTGAGGTATGGGAGTTTGAAGCTAAGAAATGGTTGAGAAGAGAATAAATTTTTTGCAATTCTGTTGCTCCAAACGCTTAACCAGAATGGCATAGGGAAAAAATTCACCTACCGTTGTAATCGGGCGAGTTTCTACTTTCAGACGCAACAGGAATTTTTCGGTTGGGTCAATCCGTTCGCGAGATATGGGAGGTTGAAGCTAAGAAATGGTCGACAAGACAACAAATTTTTCGCACTTCTGCTGCTCCAAACGCGAAGCCAGAATGGCCTAGGGAAAAAGTACACATACCGTTGTAATCGGGCGAGTTTCTACTTTCAGACGCAACAGGAATTTTTCGGTTGGGTCAATCCGTTCGCGAGATATGGGAGGTTGAAGCTAAGAATTGGTTGACAAGACAACAAATTTTTCGCAGTTCTGCTGCTCCAAACGCTTAACCAGAATGGCCTAGAGAAGAAATACACATACCGTTGTAATCGGGCGAGTTTCTACTTTCAGATGCAATAGACATTTTTGGGTTAGGTCATTCCGTTCGCGAGATATGGGAGTTTGAAGCCATGAAATGGTTGAGAAGGCAAACAATTTTTCGCAATTCTGCTGCTCCAAAAGTTTAAACAGAATGGCCTAGGGAAAAAAAAAACATACCGTTGGAATCGGGCGAGTGTCTACTTTCAGATGCAATAAGAATTTTTGGGTTAGGTCAATTCGTTCGCGAGATGTGGCAGTTTGAAGCTAAGAAATGGTGGAGAAGAGAATAAATTTTTCGCAATTCTGCTGCCCCAAACGCTTAACCAGAATGGCATAGGGAAAAAATACACCTACCGTTGTAATCGGACGAGTTTCTACTTTCAGACGCAACAGGAATTTTTCGGTTGGGTCAATCCGTTCGCGAGATATGGGGGGTTGAAGCTAAGAAATGGTTGACAAGACAACAAATTTTTCGCACTTCTGCTGCTCCAAACGCGAAGCCAGAATGGCCTAGGGAAAAAGTACACATACCGTTGTAATCGGGCGAGTTTCTACTTTCACACGCAACAGGAGTTTATGGGTTGGGTCAATCCGTTCGCGAGATATGGGAGTTTGAAGCTAAGAAATGGTTGAGAAGAGAATAAATTTTTCGCAATTCTGTTGCTCCAAACGCTTAACCAGAATGGCATAGGGAGAAAATACACCTACCGTTGTAATCGGGCGAGTGTCTACTTTCAGATGCAATAGGAATTTTTGGGTTAGGTCAATTCGTTCGCGAGATATGGGAGTATGAAGCCAAGAAATGGTTGAGAAGGCAAAAAAGTTTTCGCAATTCTGCTGCTCCAAACGCTTAACCAGAACGGCCTAGGGAAAAATTCATATACCGTTGTAAGCGGGCGAGTTTCTGCTTTCAGATGCAATAGGAATTTTTGGGTTAGGTCAATCCGTTCACGAGATATGGGAGTTTGAAGCCAAGAAATGGTTGAGAACGCACAAAATTTTTCGCACTTCTGCTGCTCCAAACGCTTAACCAGAATGGCCTAGGGAAAAGATACGCATACCGTTGTAATCGGGCGAGTTTCTACTTTCAAATGCAACAGGAATTTTTGGGTTATTTCAATCCGTTCGCGAGATATGGGGGTTTGAAGCAAAGAAATGGTTGACAAGGCAAAAAATTTTTCGCAATTCTGCTGCTCCAAACGCGAAGCCAGACTGGCCTAGGGAAAAAGTGCACATACCGTTGTAATCGGGCGAGTTTCTACTTTCAGACGCAACAAGAATTTTTGGGTAGGATCAATCCGTTCGCGAGATATGGGAGTTTGAAGCTAAGAACTGGTTGAGAAGAGAATAAATTTTTCGCAATTCTGCTGCTCCAAACGCTTAACCAGAATGGCATAGGGAAAAAATATACATAACGTTGTAATCGTGCGAGTTTCTACTTTCAGACACAACAGGAATTTTTGGGTTTGGTCAATCCGTTCACGAGATATGGGAGTTTGAAGCTAAGAAATGGTTGACAGGACAACAAATTTTTCGCACTTCTGCTGCTCCAATCGCTTAACCAGAATCTCCTAGGGAAAAAATACACCTACCGTGGTAATCGGGCGAGTTTCTACTTTCGGAAGCAATAGGAATTTTTGGGTTAGGTCAATCCGTTCGCGAGATATGGGAGTATGAAGCCAAGAAATGGTTGAGAAGGCAAAAAATTTTTCAAATTCTGCTGCTCCAAAGGCTTAACCAGAACGGCCTAGGGAAAAACTACACACACCGTTGTAATCGGGCGAGTTTCTACTTTCAGATGCAACAGGAATTTTTGGGTTTGGTCAATCCGTTCACGAGATATGGGAGTTTGAAGCCAAGAAATGGGTGAGAACGCACAAAATTTTTCGCACTTCTGCTGCACCAAACGCTTAACCAGAATGGCCTAGGGAAAAGATACGCATACCGTTGTAATCGGGCGAGTTTCTACTTTCAGATGCAATAGGAATTTTTGGGTTAGGTCAGTCCGTTCGCGAGATATGGGAGTTTGAAACTAAGAAATGGTTGACAAGACAACAAATTTTTCGCACTTCTGCTGCTCCAATCGCTTAACCAGAATGGACTAGGGAAAAAATACGCATACCGTTGTAATCGGGCTAGTATCTACTTTCAGACGCAGCAGGAATTTTTGGGTTAGGTCAATCCGTTCGCGAGATATGGTAGTTTGAAACTAAGAAATGGTTGACAAGACAACAAATTTTTCGCACTTCTGCTGCTCCAATCGCTTAACCAGAATGGACTAGGGAAAAAATACGCATACCGTTGTAATCGGGCTAGTTTCTACTTTCAGACGCAGCAGGAATTTTTGGGTTAGGTCAATCAATTCGCGAGATATGGGAGTTTGAAGCTAAGAAATGGTTGACAAGACAACAAATTTTTCGCACTTCTGCTGCTCCAATCGCTTAACCAGAATGGGCTAGGGAAAAAATACGCATACCGTTGTAATCGGGCTAGTTTCTACTTTCAGACGCAACAGGAATTTTTGGGTTGGGTCAATCCGTTCGCGAGATATGGGGGTTTGAAGCCAAGAAATGGTTGAGAACGCAAAAATTTTTTCGCAATTCTGCTGCTCCAAACGCTTAACCAGAATGGCCTAGGGAAAAAATGCACATACCGTTGTAATCGGGCGAGTTTCTACTTTCAGATGCAATAGGAATTTTTGGGTTAGGTCAATCCGTTCGCGAGATATGGTAGTTTGAAGCTAAGAAATGGTTGACAAGACAACAAATATTTCGCACTTCTGCTGCTCCAATCGCATAACCAGAATCGCCTAGGGAAAAAATACACCTACCGTGGTAATCGGGCGAGTTTCTACTTTCGGAAGCAATAGGAATTTTTGAGTTAGGTCAATCCGTTCGCGAGATATGGGAGTATGAAGCCAAGAAATGGTTGAGAAGGCAAAAAATTTTTCGCAATTCTGCTGCTCCAAACGCTTAACCATAACGGCCTAGGGAAAAAATACACATACCATTGTAATCGGGCGAGTTTCTACTTCCAGATGCAATAGGAATATTTGGGTTAGGTCAATCCGTTCGCGAGATATGGGAGTTTGAAGCCATGAAATGGTTGAGAAGGCAAAAAATTTTTCGCAATTCTGCTGCTCCAAACGCTTAACCAGAATGGCATAGGGAAAAAATACACCTACCGTTGTAATCGGGCGAGTTTCTACTTTCAGAAGCAGCAGGAATTTTTGGGTTAGGTCAATCCGTTCGCGAGATATGGGAGTTCGAAGCCAAGAAATGGTTGACAAGGCAAACAATTTTTCGCAGTTCTACTGCTCCAAACGCGAAACCAGAATGGCCTAGGGAAAAAGTACACATACCGTTGTAATCGGGCGAGTTTCTACTTTCAGACGCAACAGGAATTTTTGGGTTAGGTCAATCCGTTCGCGAGATATGGGAGTTTGAAGCTAAGAAATGGTTGACAAGACAACAAATTTTTCGCAATTCTGCTACTCCAAACGCTGGACCAGAATGGCATAGGGAAAAAATACACCTACCGTTGTAATCGGGCGTGTTTCTACTTTCAGAAGCAATCGGAATTTTTGCGTTAGGTCAATCCGTTCACGAGATATGGGAGTTTGAACCCAAGAAATGGTTGAGAACGCACAAAATTTTTCGCACTTCTGCTGCTCCAAACGCTTAACCAGAATGGCCTAGGGAAAAGATACGCATACCGTTGTAATCGGGCGAGTTTCTACTTTCAGATGCAATAGGAATTTTTGAGTTAGGTCAATCCGTTCGCGAGATATGGGAGTATGAAGCCAAGAAATGGATGAGAAGGCAAAAAATTTTTTGCAATTCTGCTGCTCCAAATGCTTAACCATAACGGCCTAGGGAAAAAATACATATACCGTTGTAATCGGGCGAGTTTCTACTTTCAGAAGCAATCGGAATTTTTGGGTTAGGTCAATCCGTTCACGAGATATGGGAGTTTGAACCCAAGAAATGGTTGAGAACGCACAAAATTTTTCGCACTTCTGCTGCTCCAAACGCTTAACCAGAATGGCCTAGGGAAAAGATACGCATACCGTTCTAATCGGGCGAGTTTCTACTTTCAGGTGCAATAGGAATGTTTGGGTTAGGTTAGTCCGTTCGCGAGATATGGGAGTTTGAAGCTAAGAAATGGTTGACAAGACAACAAATTTTTCGCAATTCTGCTGCACCAATCGCTTAACCAGAATGGCCTAGGGAAAAAATACGCATACCGTTGTAATCGGTCTAGTTTCTACTTTCAGACGCAGCAGGAATTTTTGGGTTAGGTCAATCCATTCGCGAGATATGGGAGTTTGAAACTAAGAAATGGTTGACAAGACAACAAATTTTTCGCACTTCTGCTGCTCCAATCGCTTAACCAGACTCGCCTAGGGAAAAAATACGCATACCGTTGTAATCGGGCGAGTTTCTACTTTCAGACGCAACAGGAATTTTTGGGTTAGGTCAATCCGCTCGCGAGATATGGGAGTTTGAAGCCAAGAAATGGTTGAGAACGCAAAAAAGTTTTCGCAATTCTGCTGCTCCAAACGCTTAACCATAACTGGCTAGGGAAAAGATACGCATACCGTTGTAATCGGGCGAGTTTCTACTTTCAGATGCAATAGGAATGTTTGGGTTAGGTCAGTCCGTTCGCGAGATATGGGAGTTTGAAGCTAAGAAATGGTTGACAAGACAACAAATTTTTCGCAATTCTGCTGCTCCAATCGCTTAACCAGAATGGCCTAGGGAAAAAATGCACATACCGTTGTAATCGGGCGAGTTTCTACTTTCAGATGCAATAGGAATGTTTGGGATAGGTCAGTCCGTTCGCGAGATATGGGAGTTTGAAGCTAAGAAATGGTTGACAAGACAACAAATTTTTCGCAATTCTGCTGCTCCAAACGCTGGACCAGAATGGCATAGGGAAAAAATACACCTACCGTTGTAATCGGGCGTGTTTCTACTTTCAGACGCAGCAGGAGTTTTTGGGTTAGGTCAATCCGCTCGCGAGATATGGGAGTTTGAAGCCAAGAAATGGTTGACAAGGCAAACAATTTTTCGCAATTCTGCTGCTCCAAACGCGAAACCAGAATGACCTAGGGAAAAAGTTCACATACCGTTGCAATCGAGCGAGTTTCTACTTTCAGACGCAACTGGAATTTTTGGGTTGGGTCAATCCGTGCGCGAGATATGGGAGTTTGAAGCCAAGAAATGGTTGAAAACGCAAAAAATTTTTCGCAGTTCTGCTGCTCCAAACGCTTAATCAGAATGGCGTAGGGAAAAAATGCACACACCGTTGTAATCGGGCGAGTTTCTACTTTCAGATGCAATAGGAATTTTTGGGTTAGGTCAATCCGTTCGCGACATATGGGAGTTTGAAGCCATGAAATTGTTGAGAAGGCAAAAATTTAATCGCAATTCTGCTTCTCCAATCGCTTAACCAGAATGGCATAGGGAAAAAATACACCTACCGTTGTAATCGGGCGAGTTTCTACTTTCAGAAGCAGCAGGAATTTTTGGGTTAGGTCAATCCGTTCGCGAGATATGGGAGTTTGAAGCCGAGAAATGGTTGAGAACGCAAAAAAATTTTCGCAATTCTGCTGCTCCAAACGCTTAACCAGAATGGCATAGGGAAAAAATACGAATACCGTTGTAATCGGGCGAGTTTCTACTTTCAGATGCAATAGGAATATTTGGGTTAGGTCAATCCGTTCGCGAGATATGGGAGTTCGAAGCCAAGAAATGGTTGACAAGGCAAACAATTTTTCGCAGTTCTACTGCTCCAAACGCGAAACCAGAATGGCCTAGGGAAAAAGTACACATACCGTTGTAATCGGGCGAGTTTCTACTTTCAGACGCAACAGGAATTTTTGGGTTAGGTCAATCCGTTCGCGAGATATGGGAGTTTGAAGCTAAGAAATGGTTGACAAAACAACAAATTTTTCGCACTTCTGCTGCTCCAATCGCTTAACCAGAATCTCCTAGGGAAAAAATACACCTACCGTGGTAATCGGGCGAGTTTCTACTTTCGGAAGCAATAGTAATTTTTGGGTTAGGTCTATCCGTTCGCGAGATATGGGAGTATGAAGCCAAGAAATGGTTGAGAAGGCAAAAAATTTTTCGCAATTCTGCTTCCCCAAAGGCTTAACCAGAACGGCGTAGGGAAAAACTACACATACCGTTGTAATCGGGCGAGTTTCTACTTTCAGATGCAACAGGAATTTTTGGGTTTGGTCAATCCGTTCATGATATATGGGAGTTTGAAGCCAAGAAATGGTTGAGAACGCACAAAATTTTTCGCACTTCTGCTGCTCCAAACGCTTAACCAGAATGGCCTAGGGAAAAGATACGCATACCTTTGTAATCGGGCGAGTTTCTACTTTCAGATGCAATAGGAAT
Source organism: Ptiloglossa arizonensis (assembly GCF_051014685.1). NCBI lineage: Eukaryota > Metazoa > Arthropoda > Insecta > Hymenoptera > Colletidae > Ptiloglossa > Ptiloglossa arizonensis. The sequence continues at coordinate 764,189 of NW_027478610.1, read as the reverse complement.
TTTTGGGTTAGGTCAGTCCGTTCGCGAGATATGGGAGTTTGAAACCAAGAAATGGTTGATAAGACAACAAATTTTTCGCACTTCTGCTGCTCCAATCGCTTAACCAGAATGGCCTAGGGAAAAAATACGCATACCGTTGTAATCGGGCTAGCTTCTACTTTCAGAAGCAACAGGAATTTTTGGGTTGGGTCAATCCGTTCGCGAGATACGGGGGTTTGAAGCCAAGAAATGGTTGAGAACGCAAAGAATTTTTCGCAATTCTGCTGCTCCAAACGCTTAACCATAACGGCCTAGGGAATAAATACACATACCGTTGTAATCGGGCGAGTTTCTACTTTCAGATGCAATAGGAATTTTTGGGTTAGGTCAATCCGTTCACGAGATATGGGAGTTTGAACCCAAGAAATGGTTGAGAACGCACAAAATTTTTCGCACTTCTGCTGCTCCAAACGCTTAATCAGAATGGCGTAGGGAAAAAATGCACACACCGTTGTAATCGGGCGAGTTTCTACTTTCAAACGCAACAGGAATTTTTGGGTTATTTCAATCCGTTCGCGAGATATGGGGGTTTGAAGCAAAGAATTGTTTGACAAGGCAAAAAATTTTTCGCAATTCTGCTGCTTCAAACGCGAAGCCAGACTGGCCTAGGGAAAAATACGCATACCGTTGCAATCGGGCGAGTTTCTACTTTCAGACGCAACAGGAATTTTTGGGTTAGGTCAATCCGCTCGCGAGATATGGGAGTTTCAAGCTAAGAAATGGTTGACAAGACAACAAATTTTTCGCACTTCTGCTGCTCCAATCGCTTAACCAGAATCGCCTCGGGAAAAAATACACCTACCGTTGTAATCGGGCGAGTGTCTACTTTCAGATGCAATAGGAATTTTTGGGTTAGGTCAATTCGTTCGCGAGATATGGGAGTATGAAGCCAAGAAATGGTTGAGAAGGCAAAAAAGTTTTCGCAATTCTGCTGCTCCAAACGCTTAACCAGAACGGCCTAGGGAAAAATACACATACCGTTGTAAGCGGGCGAGTTTCTGCTTTCAGATGCAATAGCAATTTTTGGGTTAGGTCAATCCGTTCACGAGATATGGGAGTTTGAAGCCAAGAAATGGTTGAGAACGCACAAAATTTTTACACTTCTGCTGCTCCAAACGCTTAACCAGAATGGCCTAGGGAAAAGAAACGCATACCGTTGTAATCGGCCGAGTTTCTACCTTCAGATGCAATAGGAATTTTTGGGTTAGGTCAGTCCGTTCGCGAGATATGGGAGTTTGAAGCTAAGAATTGGTTGACCAGACAACAAATTTTTCGCACTTCTGCCGCTCCAATTGCTTAACCAGAATGGCCTAGGGAAAAAATACGCATACCGTTGTAATCGGGCTAGTTTCTACTTTCAGACGCAGCAGGAATTTTTGGGTTATGTCAATCCGTTCGCGAGATATGGGAGTTTGAAGCTAAGAAATGGTTGACAAGACAACAAATTTTTCGCACTTCTGCTGCTCCAATCGCTTAACCAGACGCGCCTCGGGAAAAAATACGCATACCGTTGTAATCGGGCGAGTTTCTACTTTCAGAAGCAACAGGAATTTTTGGGTTAGGTCAATCCGTTCGCGAGATATGGGAGTTTGAAGCCATGAAATGGTTGAGAAGGCAAAAAATTTTTCGCAATTCTGCTGCTCCAAGCGCTTAAACAGAATGGCCTAGGGAAAAAATACACATACCGTTGGAATCGGGCGAGTTTCTACTTTCAGACGCAACAGGAATTTTTGGTTTGGGTCAATCCGTTCGTGAGATATGGGAGTTTGAAGCTAAGAAATGGTTGAGAAGAGAATAAATTTTTCGCAATTCTACTGCTCCAATCGCTTAACCAGAATGGCCTAGGGAAAAAATACACATACCGTTGTAATCGTGCGAGTTTCTACTTTCAGACGCAACAGGAATTTTTGGGTTAGGTCAATCCGTTCGCGATATATGGGAGTTTGAAGCCAAGAAATGGTTGACAAGGCAAAAAATTTTTCGCAATTCTGCTGCTCCAAACGCGAAACCAGAATGGCCTAGGGAAAAAGTACACATACCGTTGTAAGCGGGCGAGTTTCTGCTTTCAGATGCAATAGCAATTTTTGGGTTAGGTCATTCCGTTCGCGAGATATGGGAGTTTGAAGCCATGAAATGGTTGAGAAGGCAAACAATTTTTCGCAATTCTACTGCTCCAAACGTTTAAACAGAATGGCCTAGGGAAAAAAAACACATGCCGTTGGAATCGGGCGAGTGTCTACTTTCAGATGCAATAAGAATTTTTGGGTTAGGTCAATCCGTTCGCGAGATGTGGCAGTTTGAAGCTAAGAAATGGTTGAGAAGAGAATAAATTTTTCGCAATTCTGCTGCCCCAAACGCTTAACCAGAATGGCATAGGGAAAAAATACACCTACCGTTGTAATCGGGCGAGTGTCTACTATCAGATGCAATAGGAATTTTTGGGTTAGGTCAATTCGTTCGCGAGATATGGGAGTATGAAGCCAAGAAATGGTTGAGAACGCAAAAAAGTTTTCGCAATTCTGCTGCTCCAAACGCTTAACCAGAACGGCCTAGGGAAAAATACACATACCGTTGTAAGCGGGCGAGTTTCTGCTTTCAGATGCAATAGCAATTTTTGGGTTAGGTCAATCCGTTCACGAGATATGGGAGTTTGAAGCCAAGAAATGGTTGAGAACGCACAAAATTTTTGCACTTCTGCTGCTCCAAACGCTTAACCAGAATGGCCTAGGGAAAAGAAACGCATACCGTTGTAATCGGGCGAGTTTCTACTTTCAGATGCAATAGGAATTTTTGGGTTAGGTCAGTCCGTTCGCGAGATATGGGAGTTTGAAGCTAAGAATTGGTTGACAAGACAACAAATTTTTCGCACTTCTGCTGCTCCAATTGCTTAACCAGAATGGCCTAGGGAAAAAATACGCATACCGTTGTAATCGGGCGAGTTTCTACTTTCAGACGCAGCAGGAATTTTTGGGTTTGGTCAATCCGTTCGCGAGTTATGGGAGTTTGAAGCCAAGAAATGGTCGAGAAGACAACAAATTTTTCGCAATTCTGCTGCTCCAAACGCTTAAACAGAATGGCCTAGGGAAAAAATACACATACCGTTGGAATCGGGCGAGTTTCTACTTTCAGATGCAATAAGAATTTTTGGGTTAGGTCAATCCGTTCGCGAGATGTGGGAGTTTGAAGCTAAGAAATGGTTGAGAAGAGAATAAATTTTTCGCAATTCTTCTGCCCCAAACGCGAAACCAGAATGTCCTAGGGAAAAAGTACACATACCGTTGTAATCGGGCGAGTTTCTACTTTCAGATGCAATAGGAATTTTTGGGTTAGGTCAATCCGTTCGCGAGATATGGGAGTTTGAAGTCAAGAAATGGTTGACAAAGCAACAAATTTTTCGCAATTTTGCTGCTCCAAACGCGAAACCAGAATGGCCTATGGAAAAAGTACACATACCGTTGTAATCAGGCGAGTTTCTACTTTCAGACGCAACAGGAATTTTTGGTTTGGGTCAATCCGTTCGTGAGATATGGGAGTTTGAAGCTAAGAAATGGTTGAGAAGAGAATAAATTTTTCGCAATTCTACTGCTCCAATCGCTTAACCAGAATGGCCTAGGGAAAAAATACACATACCGTTGTAATCGTGCGAGTTTCTACTTTCAGACGCAACAGGAATTTTTGGGTTAGGTCAATCCGTTCGCGAGATATGGGAGTTTGAAGCCAAGAAATGGTTGACAAGGCAAAAAATTTTTCGCAATTCTGCTGCTCCAAACGCGAAACCAGAATGGCCTAGGGAAAAAGTACACATACCGTTGTAATCGGGCGAGTTTCTACTTTCAGATGCAATAGACATTTTTGGGTTAGGTCATTCCGTTCGCGAGATATGGGAGTTTGAAGCCATGAAATGGTTGAGAAGGCAAACAATTTTTCGCAATTCTGCTGCTTCAAACGTTTAAACAGAATGGCCTAGGGAAAAAAAACACATACCGTTGGAATCGGGCGAGTGTCTACTTTCAGATGCAATAAGAATTTTTGGGTTAGGTCAATCCGTTCGCGAGATGTGACAGTTTGAAGCTAAGAAATGGTTGAGAAGAGAATAAATTTTTCGCAATTCTGCTGCCCCAAACGCTTAACCAGAATGGCATAGGGAAAAAATACACCTACCGTTGTAATCGGGCGAGTTTCTACTTTCAGATGCAATAGGAATTTTTGGGTTAGGTCAATCCGTTCGCGAGATATGGGAGTTTGAAGCCAAGAAATGGTTGAGAAGGCCCATAATTTTTCGCAATTCTGCTGCTCCAAACGCTTAACCAGAATGGCCCAGGGAAAAAGTACACATACCGTTGTAATCGGGCGAGTTTCTACTTTCAGACGCAACAGGAATTTTTGGTTTGGGTCAATCCGTTCGTGAGGTATGGGAGTTTGAAGCTAAGAAATGGTTGAGAAGAGAATAAATTTTTCGCAATTCTGCTGCCCCAAACGCTTAACCAGAATGGCATAGGGAAAAAATACACCTACCGTTGTAATCGGGCGAGTTTCTACTTTCAGATGCAATAGGAATTTTTGGGTTAGGTCAATCCGTTCGCGAGATATGGGAGTTTGAAGCCAAGAAATGGTTGAGAAGGCCCATAATTTTTCGCAATTCTGCTGCTCCAAACGCTTAACCAGAATGGCCCAGGGAAAAAGTACACATACCGTTGTAATCGGGCGAGTTTCTACTTTCAGACGCAACAGGAATTTTTGGTTTGGGTCAATCCGTTCGTGAGGTATGGGAGTTTGAAGCTAAGAAATGGTTGAGAAGAGAATAAATTTTTCGCAATTCTGTTGCTCCAAACGCTTAACCAGAATGGCATAGGGAAAAAATTCACCTACCGTTGTAATCGGGCGAGTTTCTACTTTCCGACGCAACAGGAATTTTTCGGTTGGGTCAATCCGTTCGCGAGATATGGGAGGTTGAAGCTAAGAAATGGTCGACAAGACAACAAATTTTTCGCACTTCTGCTGCTCCAAACGCGAAGCCAGAATGGCCTAGGGAAAAAGTACACATACCGTTGTAATCGGGCGAGTTTCTACTTTCAGACGCAACAGGAGTTTATGGGTTGGGTCAATCCGTTCGCGAGATATGGGAGTTTGAAGCTAAGAAATGGTTGAGAAGAGAATAAATTTTTCGCAATTCTGCTGCTCCAAACGCTTAACCAGAATGGCATAGGGAGAAAATACACCTACCGTTGTAATCGGGCGAGTGTCTACTTTCAGATGCAATAGGAATTTTTGGGTTAGGTCAATCCGTTCGCGAGATGTGGCAGTTTGAAGCTAAGAAATGGTTGAGAAGAGAATAAATTTTTCGCAATTCTGCTGCCCCAAACGCTTAACCAGAATGGCATAGGGAAAAAATACACCTACCGTTGTAATCGGGCGAGTTTCTACTTTCAGATGCAATAGGAATTTTTGGGTTAGGTCAATCCGTTCGCGAGATATGGGAGTTTGAAGCCAAGAAATGGTTGAGAAGGCCCATAATTTTTCGCAATTCTGCTGCTCCAAACGCTTAACCAGAATGGCCCAGGGAAAAAGTACACATACCGTTGTAATCGGGCGAGTTTCTACTTTCAGACGCAACAGGAATTTTTGGTTTGGGTCAATCCGTTCGTGAGGTATGGGAGTTTGAAGCTAAGAAATGGTTGAGAAGAGAATAAATTTTTTGCAATTCTGTTGCTCCAAACGCTTAACCAGAATGGCATAGGGAAAAAATTCACCTACCGTTGTAATCGGGCGAGTTTCTACTTTCAGACGCAACAGGAATTTTTCGGTTGGGTCAATCCGTTCGCGAGATATGGGAGGTTGAAGCTAAGAAATGGTCGACAAGACAACAAATTTTTCGCACTTCTGCTGCTCCAAACGCGAAGCCAGAATGGCCTAGGGAAAAAGTACACATACCGTTGTAATCGGGCGAGTTTCTACTTTCAGACGCAACAGGAGTTTATGGGTTGGGTCAATCCGTTCGTGAGATATGGGAGTTTGAAGCTAAGAAATGGTTGAGAAGAGAATAAATTTTTCGCAATTCTACTGCTCCAATCGCTTAACCAGAATGGCCTAGGGAAAAAATACACATACCGTTGTAATCGTGCGAGTTTCTACTTTCAGACGCAACAGGAATTTTTGGGTTAGGTCAATCCGTTCGCGAGATATGGGAGTTTGAAGCCAAGAAATGGTTGACAAGGCAAAAAATTTTTCGCAACTCTGCTGCTCCAAACGCTAAACCAGAATGGCCTAGGGAAAAAGTACACATACCGTTGTAATCGGGCGAGTTTCTACTTTCAGATGCAATAGACATTTTTGGGTTAGGTCATTCCGTTCGCGAGATATGGGAGTTTGAAGCCATGAAATGGTTGAGAAGGCAAACAATTTTTCGCAATTCTGCTGCTTCAAACGTTTAAACAGAATGGCCTAGGGAAAAAAAACACATACCGTTGGAATCGGGCGAGTGTCTACTTTCAGATGCAATAAGAATTTTTGGGTTAGGTCAATCCGTTCGCGAGATGTGGCAGTTTGAAGCTAAGAAATGGTTGAGAAGAGAATAAATTTTTCGCACTTCTGCTGCTCCAATTGCTTAACCAGAATGGCCTAGGGAAAAAATACGCATACCGTTGTAATCGGGCTAGTTTCTACTTTCAGACGCAGCAGGAATTTTTGGGTTATGTCAATCCGTTCGCGAGATATGGGAGTTTGAAGCTAAGAAATGGTTGACAAGACAACAAATTTTTCGCACTTCTGCTGCTCCAATCGCTTAACCAGACGCGCCTCGGGAAAAAATACGCATACCGTTGTAATCGGGCGAGTTTCTACTTTCAGAAGCAACAGGAATTTTTGGGTTAGGTCAATCCGTTCGCGAGATATGGGAGTTTGAAGCCATGAAATGGTTGAGAAGGTAAAAAATTTTTCGCAATTCTGCTGCTCCAAACGCTTAAACAGAATGGCCTAGGGAAAAAATACACATACCGTTGGAATCGGGCGAGTTTCTACTTTCAGATGCAATAAGAATTTTTGGGTTAGGTCAATCCGTTCGCGAGATGTGGGAGTTTGAAGCTAAGAAATGGTTGAGAAGAGAATAAATTTTTCGCAATTCTGCTGCCCCAAACGCTTAACCAGAATGGCATAGGGAAAAAATACACCTACCGTTGTAATCGGGCGAGTCTCTACTTTCAGATGCAATAGGAATTTTTGGGTTAGGTCAATCCGTTCGCGAGATATGGGAGTTTGAAGCCAAGAAATGGTTGAGAAGGCCCATAATTTTTCGCAATTCTGCTGCTCCAAACGCTTAACCAGAATGGCCCAGGGAAAAAGTACACATACCGTTGTAATCGGGCGAGTTTCTACTTTCCGACGCAACAGGAATTTTTCGGTTGGGTCAATCCGTTCGCGAGATATGGGAGGTTGAAGCTAAGAAATGGTCGACAAGACAACAAATTTTTCGCACTTCTGCTGCTCCAAACGCGAAGCCAGAATGGCCTAGGGAAAAAGTACACATACCGTTGTAATCGGGCGAGTTTCTACTTTCAGACGCAACAGGAGTTTATGGGTTGGGTCAATCCGTTCGCGAGATATGGGAGTTTGAAGCTAAGAAATGGTTGAGAAGAGAATAAATTTTTCGCAATTCTGCTGCTCCAAACGCTTAACCAGAATGGCATAGGGAGAAAATACACCTACCGTTGTAATCGGGCGAGTGTCTACTTTCAGATGCAATAGGAATTTTTGGGTTAGGTCAATCCGTTCGCGAGATGTGGCAGTTTGAAGCTAAGAAATGGTTGAGAAGAGAGTAAATTTTTCGCACTTCTGCTGCCCCAAACGCTTAACCAGAATGGCATAGGGAAAAAATACACCTACCGTTGTAATCGGGCGAGTTTCTACTTTCAGACGCAACAGGAATTTTTGGGTTAGGTCAATCCGTTCGCGAGATATGGGAGTTTGAAGCCAAGAAATGGTTGACAAGGCAAAAAATTTTTCGCAATTCTGCTGCTCCAAACGCGAAACCAGAATGGCCTAGGGAAAAAGTACACATACCGTTGTAATCGGGCGAGTTTCTACTTTCAGATGCAATAGACATTTTTGGGTTAGGTCATTCCGTTCGCGAGATATGGGAGTTTGAAGCCATGAAATGGTTGAGAAGGCAAACAATTTTTCGCAATTCTGCTGCTTCAAACGTTTAAACAGAATGGCCTAGGGAAAAAAAACACATACCGTTGGAATCGGGCGAGTGTCTACTTTCAGATGCAATAAGAATTTTTGGGTTAGGTCAATCCGTTCGCGAGATGTGGCAGTTTGAAGCTAAGAAATGGTTGAGAAGAGAATAAATTTTTCGCAATTCTGCTGCCCCAAACGCTTAACCAGAATGGCATAGGGAAAAAATACACCTACCGTTGTAATCGGGCGAGTTTCTACTTTCAGATGCAATAGGAATTTTTGGGTTAGGTCAATCCGTTCGCGAGATATGGGAGTTTGAAGCCAAGAAATGGTTGAGAAGGGCCATAATTTTTCGCAATTCTGCTGCTCCAAACGCTTAACCAGAATGGCCCAGGGAAAAAGTACACATACCGTTGTAAGCGGGCGAGTTTCTACTTTCAGACGCAACAGGAATTTTTGGTTTGGGTCAATCCGTTCGTGAGGTATGGGAGTTTGAAGCTAAGAAATGGTTGAGAAGAGAATAAATTTTTCGCAATTCTGTTGCTCCAAACGCTTAACCAGAATGGCATAGGGAAAAAATTCACCTACCGTTGTAATCGGGCGAGTTTCTACTTTCCGACGCAACAGGAATTTTTCGGTTGGGTCAATCCGTTCGCGAGATATGGGAGGTTGAAGCTAAGAAATGGTCGACAAGACAACAAATTTTTCGCACTTCTGCTGCTCCAAACGCGAAGCCAGAATGGCCTAGGGAAAAAGTACACATACCGTTGTAATCGGGCGAGTTTCTACTTTCAGACGCAACAGGAGTTTATGGGTTGGGTCAATCCGTTCGCGAGATATGGGAGTTTGAAGCTAAGAAATGGTTGAGAAGAGAATAAATTTTTCGCAATTCTGCTGCTCCAAACGATTAACCAGAATGGCATAGGGAGAAAATACACCTACCGTTGTAATCGGGCGAGTGTCTACTTTCAGATGCAATAGGAATTTTTGGGTTAGGTCAATCCGTTCGCGAGATGTGGCAGTTTGAAGCTAAGAAATGGTTGAGAAGAGAATAACTTTTTCGCAATTCTGCTGCCCCAAACGCTTAACCAGAATGGCATAGGGAAAAAATACACCTACCGTTGTAATCGGGCGAGTTTCTACTTTCAGATGCAATAGGAATTTTTGGGTTAGGTCAATCCGTTCGCGAGATATGGGAGTTTGAAGCCAAGAAATGGTTGAGAAGGCCCATAATTTTTCGCAATTCTGCTGCTCCAAACGCTTAACCAGAATGGCCCAGGGAAAAAGTACACATACCGTAGTAATCGGGCGAGTTTCTACTTTCAGACGCAACAGGAATTTTTGGTTTGAGTCAATCCGTTCGTGAGGTATGGGAGTTTGAAGTTAAGAAATGGTTGAGAAGAGAATAAATTTTTTGCAATTCTGTTGCTCCAAACGCTTAACCAGAATGGCATAGGGAAAAAATTCACCTACCGTTGTAATCGGGCGAGTTTCTACTTTCAGACGCAACAGGAATTTTTCGGTTGGGTCAATCCGTTCGCGAGATATGGGAGGTTGAAGCTAAGAAATGGTCGACAAGACAACAAATTTTTCGCACTTCTGCTGCTCCAAACGCGAAGCCAGAATGGCCTAGGGAAAAAGTACACATACCGTTGTAATCGGGCGAGTTTCTACTTTCAGACGCAACAGGAGTTTATGGGTTGGGTCAATCCGTTCGCGAGATATGGGAGTTTGAAGCTAAGAAATGGTTGAGAAGAGAATAAATTTTTCGCAATTCTGCTGCTCCAAACGCTTAACCAGAATGGCATAGGGAGAAAATACACCTACCGTTGTAATCGGGCGAGTGTCTACTTTGAGATGCAATAGGAATTTTTGGGTTAGGTCAATTCGTTCGCGAGATATGGGAGTATGAAGCCAAGAAATGGTTGAGAAGGCAAAAAAGTTTTCGCAATTCTGCTGCTCCAAACGCTTAACCAGAACGGCCTAGGGAAAAAATTCACCTACCGTTGTAATCGGGCGAGTTTCTACTTTCAGACGCAACAGGAATTTTTCGGTTGGGTCAATCCGTTCGCGAGATATGGGAGGTTGAAGCTAAGAATTGGTTGACAAGACAACAAATTTTTCGCAGTTCTGCTGCTCCAAACGCTTAACCAGAATGGCCTAGAGAAGAAATACACATACCGTTGTAATCGGGCGAGTTTCTACTTTCAGATGCAATAGACATTTTTGGGTTAGGTCATTCCGTTCGCGAGATATGGGAGTTTGAAGCCATGAAATGGTTGAGAAGGCAAACAATTTTTCGCAATTCTGCTGCTCCAAAAGTTTAAACAGAATGGCCTAGGGAAAAAAAAAACATACCGTTGGAATCGGGCGAGTGTCTACTTTCAGATGCAATAAGAATTTTTGGGTTAGGTCAATTCGTTCGCGAGATGTGGCAGTTTGAAGCTAAGAAATGGTGGAGAAGAGAATAAATTTTTCGCAATTCTGCTGCCCCAAACGCTTAACCAGAATGGCATAGGGAAAAAATACACCTACCGTTGTAATCGGGCGAGTTTCTACTTTCAGACGCAACAGGAATTTTTCGGTTGGGTCAATCCGTTCGCGAGATATGGGGGGTTGAAGCTAAGAAATGGTTGACAAGACAACAAATTTTTCGCACTTCTGCTGCTCCAAACGCGAAGCCAGAATGGCCTAGGGAAAAAGTACACATACCGTTGTAATCGGGCGAGTTTCTACTTTCACACGCAACAGGAGTTTATGGGTTGGGTCAATCCGTTCGCGAGATATGGGAGTTTGAAGCTAAGAAATGGTTGAGAAGAGAATAAATTTTTCGCAATTCTGTTGCTCCAAACGCTTAACCAGAATGGCATAGGGAGAAAATACACCTACCGTTGTAATCGGGCGAGTGTCTACTTTCAGATGCAATAGGAATTTTTGGGTTAGGTCAATTCGTTCGCGAGATATGGGAGTATGAAGCCAAGAAATGGTTGAGAAGGCAAAAAAGTTTTCGCAATTCTGCTGCTCCAAACGCTTAACCAGAACGGCCTAGGGAAAAATTCATATACCGTTGTAAGCGGGCGAGTTTCTGCTTTCAGATGCAATAGGAATTTTTGGGTTAGGTCAATCCGTTCACGAGATATGGGAGTTTGAAGCCAAGAAATGGTTGAGAACGCACAAAATTTTTCGCACTTCTGCTGCTCCAAACGCTTAACCAGAATGGCCTAGGGAAAAGATACGCATACCGTTGTAATCGGGCGAGTTTCTACTTTCAAATGCAACAGGAATTTTTGGGTTATTTCAATCCGTTCGCGAGATATGGGGGTTTGAAGCAAAGAAATGGTTGACAAGGCAAAAAATTTTTCGCAATTCTGCTGCTCCAAACGCGAAGCCAGACTGGCCTAGGGAAAAAGTGCACATACCGTTGTAATCGGGCGAGTTTCTACTTTCAGACGCAACAAGAATTTTTGGGTAGGATCAATCGGTTCGCGAGATATGGGAGTTTGAAGCTAAGAACTGGTTGAGAAGAGAATAAATTTTTCGCAATTCTGCTGCTCCAAACGCTTAACCAGAATGGCATAGGGAAAAAATATACATACCGTTGTAATCGTGCGAGTTTCTACTTTCAGACACAACAGGAATTTTTGGGTTTGGTCAATCCGTTCACGAGATATGGGAGTTTGAAGCCAAGAAATGGTTGACAAGGCCAAAAATTTTTCGCAATTCTGCTGCTCCAAACGCGAAACCAGAATGGCCTAGGGAAAAAGTACACATACCGTTATAATCGGGCGAGTTTCTACTTTCAGACGCAACAGAAATTTTTGGGTTAGGTCAATCCGTTCGCGAGATATGGGAGTTTGAAGCTAAGAAATGGTTGACAGGACAACAAATTTTTCGCACTTCTGCTGCTCCAATCGCTTAACCAGAATCTCCTAGGGAAAAAATACACCTACCGTGGTAATCGGGCGAGTTTCTACTTTCGGAAGCAATAGGAATTTTTGGGTTAGGTCAATCCGTTCGCGAGATATGGGAGTATGAAGCCAAGAAATGGTTGAGAAGGCAAAAAATTTTTCAAATTCTGCTGCTCCAAAGGCTTAACCAGAACGGCCTAGGGAAAAACTACACATACCGTTGTAATCGGGCGAGTTTCTACTTTCAGATGCAACAGGAATTTTTGGGTTTGGTCAATCCGTTCACGAGATATGGGAGTTTGAAGCCAAGAAATGGGTGAGAACGCACAAAATTTTTCGCACTTCTGCTGCACCAAACGCTTAACCAGAATGGCCTAGGGAAAAGATACGCATACCGTTGTAATCGGGCGAGTTTCTACTTTCAGATGCAATAGGAATTTTTGGGTTAGGTCAGTCCGTTCGCGAGATATGGGAGTTTGAAACTAAGAAATGGTTGACAAGACAACAAATTTTTCGCACTTCTGCTGCTCCAATCGCTTAACCAGAATGGACTAGGGAAAAAATACGCATACCGTTGTAATCGGGCTAGTATCTACTTTCAGACGCAGCAGGAATTTTTGGGTTAGGTCAATCCGTTCGCGAGATATGGTAGTTTGAAACTAAGAAATGGTTGACAAGACAACAAATTTTTCGCACTTCTGCTGCTCCAATCGCTTAACCAGAATGGACTAGCGAAAAAATACGCATACCGTTGTAATCGGGCTAGTTTCTACTTTCAGACGCAGCAGGAATTTTTGGGTTAGGTCAATCAATTCGCGAGATATGGGAGTTTGAAGCTAAGAAATGGTTGACAAGACAACAAATTTTTCGCACTTCTGCTGCTCCAATTGCTTAACCAGAATGGGCTAGGGAAAAAATACGCATACCGTTGTAATCGGGCTAGTTTCTACTTTCAGACGCAACCGGAATTTTTGGGTTGGGTCAATCCGTTCGCGAGATATGGGGGTTTGAAGCCAAGAAATGGTTGAGAACGCAAAAATTTTTTCGCAATTCTGCTGCTCCAAACGCTTAACCAGAATGGCCTAGGGAAAAAATGCACATACCGTTGTAATCGGGCGAGTTTCTACTTTCAGATGCAATAGGAATTTTTGGGTTAGGTCAATCCGTTCGCGAGATATGGTAGTTTGAAGCTAAGAAATGGTTGACAAGACAACAAATTTTTCGCACTTCTGCTGCTCCAATCGCATAACCAGAATCGCCTAGGGAAAAAATACACCTACCGTGGTAATCGGGCGAGTTTCTACTTTCGGAAGCAATAGGAATTTTTGAGTTAGGTCAATCCGTTCGCGAGATATGGGAGTATGAAGCCAAGAAACGGTTGAGAAGGCAAAAAATTTTTCGCAATTCTGCTGCTCCAAACGCTTAACCATAACGGCCTAGGGAAAAAATACACATACCATTGTAATCGGGCGAGTTTCTACTTCCAGATGCAATAGGAATATTTGGGTTAGGTCAATCCGTTCGCGAGATATGGGAGTTTGAAGCCATGAAATGGTTGAGAAGGCAAAAAATTTTTCGCAATTCTGCTGCTCCAAACGCTTAACCAGAATGGCATAGGGAAAAAATACACCTACCGTTGTAATCGGGCGAGTTTCTACTTTCAGAAGCAGCAGGAATTTTTGGGTTAGGTCAATCCGTTCGCGAGATATGGGAGTATGAAGCCAAGAAACGGTTGAGAAGGCAAAAAATTTTTCGCAATTCTGCTGCTCCAAACGCTTAACCATAACGGCCTAGGGAAAAAATACACATACCATTGTAATCGGGCGAGTTTCTACTTTCAGACGCAACAGGAATTTTTGGGTTAGGTCAATCCGTTCGCGAGATATGGGAGTTTGAAGCTAAGAAATGGTTGACAAGACAACAAATTTTTCGCAATTCTGCTACTCCAAACGCTGGACCAGAATGGCATAGGGAAAAAATACACCTTCCGTTGTAATCGGGCGTGTTTCTACTTTCAGAAGCAATCGGAATTTTTGCGTTAGGTCAATCCGTTCACGAGATATGGGAGTTTGAACCCAAGAAATGGTTGAGAACGCACAAAATTTTTCGCACTTCTGCTGCTCCAAACGCTTAACCAGAATGGCCTAGGGAAAAGATACGCATACCGTTGTAATCGGGCGAGTTTCTACTTTCAGATGCAATAGGAATTTTTGAGTTAGGTCAATCCGTTCGCGAGATATGGGAGTATGAAGCCAAGAAATGGATGAGAAGGCAAAAAATTTTTTGCAATTCTGCTGCTCCAAATGCTTAACCATAACGGCCTAGGGAAAAAATACATATACCGTTGTAATCGGGCGAGTTTCTACTTTCAGAAGCAATCGGAATTTTTGGGTTAGGTCAATCCGTTCACGAGATATGGGAGTTTGAACCCAAGAAATGGTTGAGAACGCACAAAATTTTTCGCACTTCTGCTGCTCCAAACGCTTAACCAGAATGGCCTAGGGAAAAGATACGCATACCGTTGTAATCGGGCGAGTTTCTACTTTCAGGTGCAATAGGAATGTTTGGGTTAGGTTAGTCCGTTCGCGAGATATGGGAGTTTGAAGCTAAGAAATGGTTGACAAGACAACAAATTTTTCGCAATTCTGCTGCACCAATCGCTTAACCAGAATGGCCTAGGGAAAAAATACGCATACCGTTGTAATCGGTCTAGTTTCTACTTTCAGACGCAGCAGGAATTTTTGGGTTAGGTCAATCCATTCGCGAGATATGGGAGTTTGAAACTAAGAAATGGTTGACAAGACAACAAATTTTTCGCACTTCTGCTGCTCCAATCGCTTAACCAGACTCGCCTAGGGAAAAAATACGCATACCGTTGTAATCGGGCGAGTTTCTACTTTCAGACGCAACAGGAATTTTTGGGTTAGGTCAATCCGCTCGCGAGATATGGGAGTTTGAAGCCAAGAAATGGTTGAGAACGCAAAAAAATTTTCGCAATTCTGCTGCTCCAAACGCTTAACCATAACTGGCTAGGGAAAAGATACGCATACCGTTGTAATCGGGCGAGTTTCTACTTTCAGATGCAATAGGAATGTTTGGGTTAGGTCAGTCCGTTCGCGAGATATGGGAGTTTGAAGCTAAGAAATGGTTGACAAGACAACAAATTTTTCGCACTTCTGCTGCTCCAATCGCTTAACCAGAATGGACTAGGGAAAAAATACGCATACCGTTGTAATCGGGCTAGTATCTACTTTCAGACGCAGCAGGAATTTTTGGGTTAGGTCAATCCGTTCGCGAGATATGGTAGTTTGAAACTAAGAAATGGTTGACAAGACAACAAATTTTTCGCACTTCTGCTGCTCCAATCGCTTAACCAGAATGGACTAGGGAAAAAATACGCATACCGTTGTAATCGGGCTAGTTTCTACTTTCAGACGCAGCAGGAATTTTTGGGTTAGGTCAATCAATTCGCGAGATATGGGAGTTTGAAGCTAAGAAATGGTTGACAAGACAACAAATTTTTCGCAGTTCTGCTGCTCCAATCGCTTAACCAGAATGGGCTAGGGAAAAAATACGCATACCGTTGTAATCGGGCTAGTTTCTACTTTCAGACGCAACAGGAATTTTTGGGTTGGGTCAATCCGTTCGCGAGATATGGGGGTTTGAAGCCAAGAAATGGTTGAGAACGCAAAAATTTTTTCGCAATTCTGCTGCTCCAAACGCTTAACCAGAATGGCCTAGGGAAAAAATGCACATACCGTTGTAATCGGGCGAGTTTCTACTTTCAGATGCAATAGGAATTTTTGGGTTAGGTCAATCCGTTCGCGAGATATGGTAGTTTGAAGCTAAGAAATGGTTGACAAGACAACAAATTTTTCGCACTTCTGCTGCTCCAATCGCATAACCAGAATCGCCTAGGGAAAAAATACACCTACCGTGGTAATCGGGCGAGTTTCTACTTTCGGAAGCAATAGGAATTTTTGAGTTAGGTCAATCCGTTCGCGAGATATGGGAGTATGAAGCCAAGAAATGGTTGAGAAGGCAAAAAATTTTTCGCAATTCTGCTGCTCCAAACGCTTAACCAGAATGGCATAGGGAAAAAATACACCTACCGTTGTAATCGGGCGAGTTTCTACTTTCAGAAGCAGCAGGAATTTTTGGGTTAGGTCAATCCGTTCGCGAGATATGGGAGTTCGAAGCCAAGAAATGGTTGACAAGGCAAACAATTTTTCGCAGTTCTACTGCTCCAAACGCGAAACCAGAATGGCCTAGGGAAAAAATACACCTACCGTGGTAATCGGGCGAGTTTCTACTTTCAGACGCAACAGGAATTTTTGGGTTAGGTCAATCCGTTCGCGAGATATGGGAGTTTGAAGCTAAGAAATGGTTGACAAAACAACAAATTTTTCGCACTTCTGCTGCTCCAATCGCTTAACCAGAATCTCCTAGGGAAAAAATACACCTACCGTGGTAATCGGGCGAGTTTCTACTTTCGGAAGCAATAGTAATTTTTGGGTTAGGTCTATCCGTTCGCGAGATATGGGAGTATGAAGCCAAGAAATGGTTGAGAAGGCAAAAAATTTTTCGCAATTCTGCTTCCCCAAAGGCTTAACCAGAACGGCGTAGGGAAAAACTACACATACCGTTGTAATCGGGCGAGTTTCTACTTTCAGATGCAACAGGAATTTTTGGGTTTGGTCAATCCGTTCATGATATATGGGAGTTTGAAGCCAAGAAATGGTTGAGAACGCACAAAATTTTTCGCACTTCTGCTGCTCCAAACGCTTAACCAGAATGGCCTAGGGAAAAGATACGCATACCTTTGTAATCGGGCGAGTTTCTACTTTCAGATGCAATAGGAATTTTTGGGTTAGGTCAGTCCGTTCGCGAGATATGGGAGTTTGAAACCAAGAAATGGTTGATAAGACAACAAATTTTTCGCACTTCTGCTGCTCCAATCGCTTAACCAGAATGGCCTAGGGAAAAAATACGCATACCGTTGTAATCGGGCTAGCTTCTACTTTCAGAAGCAACAGGAATTTTTGGGTTGGGTCAATCCGTTCGCGAGATACGGGGGTTTGAAGCCAAGAAATGGTTGAGAACGCAAAGAATTTTTCGCAATTCTGCTGCTCCAAACGCTTAACCATAACGGCCTAGGGAAAAAATACACATACCGTTGTAATCGGGCGAGTTTCTACTTTCAGATGCAATAGGAATTTTTGGGTTAGGTCAATCCGTTCACGAGATATGGGAGTTTGAACCCAAGAAATGGTTGAGAACGCACAAAATTTTTCGCACTTCTGCTGCTCCAAACGCTTAACCAGAATGGCCTAGGGAAAAGATACGCATACCGTTGTAATCGGGCGAGTTTCTACTTTCAGATGCAATAGGAATGTTTGGGTTAGGTCAGTCCGTTCGCGAGATATGGGAGTTTGAAGCTATGAAATGGTTGACAAGACAACAAATTTTTCGCAATTCTGCTGCTCCAATCGCTTAACCAGAATGGCCTAGGGAAAAAATACGCATACCGTTGTAATCGGTCCAGTTTCTACATTCAGACGCAGCAGGAATTTTTGGGTTAGGTCAATCCATTTGCGAGATATGGGAGTTTGAAACTAAGAAATGGTTTACAAGACAACAAATTTTTCGCACTTCTGCTGCTCCAATCGCTTAACCAGACTCGCCTAGGGAAAAAATACGCATACCGTTGTAATTGGACGAGTTTCTACTTTCAGATGCAATAGGAATTTTTGGGTTAGGTCAATCCGTTCGCGAGATATGGGAGTATGAAGCCAAGAAATGGTTGAGAACGCAAAAAATTTTTCGCAGTTCTGCTGCTCCAAACGCTTAATCAGAATGGCGTAGGGAAAAAATGCACACACCGTTGTAATCGGGCGAGTTTCTACTTTCAGATGCAATAGGAATTTTTGGGTTGGGTCAATCCGTGCGCGAGATATGGGAGTTTGAAGCCAAGAAATGGTTGAAAACGCAAAAAATTTTTCGCAGTTCTGCTGCTCCAAACGCTTAATCAGAATGGCGTAGGGAAAAAATGCACACACCGTTGTAATCGGGCGAGTTTCTACTTTCAGATGCAATAGGAATTTTTGGGTTAGGTCAATCCGTTCGCGACATATGGGAGTTTGAAGCCATGAAATTGTTGAGAAGGCAAACAATTTTTCGCAGTTCTACTGCTCCAAACGCGAAACCAGAATGGCCTAGGGAAAAAGTACACATACCGTTGTAATCGGGCGAGTTTCTACTTTCAGACGCAACAGGAATTTTTGGGTTAGGTCAATCCGTTCCCGAGATATGGGAGTTTGAAGCTAAGAAATGGTTGACAAAACAACAAATTTTTCGCACTTCTGCTGCTCCAATCGCTTAACCAGAATCTCCTAGGGAAAAAATACACCTACCGTGGTAATCGGGCGAGTTTCTACTTTCGGAAGCAATAGTAATTTTTGGGTTAGGTCTATCCGTTCGCGAGATATGGGAGTATGAAGCCAAGAAATGGTTGAGAAGGCAAAAAATTTTTCGCAATTCTGCTTCCCCAAAGGCTTAACCAGAACGGCGTAGGGAAAAACTACACATACCGTTGTAATCGGGCGAGTTTCTACTTTCAGATGCAACAGGAATTTTTGGGTTTGGTCAATCCGTTCATGATATATGGGAGTTTGAAGCCAAGAAATGGTTGAGAACGCACAAAATTTTTCGCACTTCTGCTGCTCCAAACGCTTAACCAGAATGGCCTAGGGAAAAGATACGCATACCTTTGTAATCGGGCGAGTTTCTACTTTCAGATGCAATAGGAATTTTTGGGTTAGGTCAGTCCGTTCGCGAGATATGGGAGTTTGAAACCAAGAAATGGTTGATAAGACAACAAATTTTTCGCACTTCTGCTGCTCCAATGGCTTAACCAGAATGGCCTAGGGAAAAAATACGCATACCGTTGTAATCGGGCTAGCTTCTACTTTCAGAAGCAACAGGAATTTTTGGGTTGGGTCAATCCGTTCGCGAGATACGGGGGTTTGAAGCCAAGAAATGGTTGAGAACGCAAAGAATTTTTCGCAATTCTGCTGCTCCAAACGCTTAACCATAACGGCCTAGGGAAAAAATACACATACCGTTGTAATCGGGCGAGTTTCTACTTTCAGATGCAATAGGAATTTTTGGGTTAGGTCAATCCGTTCACGAGATATGGGAGTTTGAACCCAAGAAATGGTTGAGAACGCACAAAATTTTTCGCACTTCTGCTGCTCCAAACGCTTAACCAGAATGGCCTAGGGAAAAGATACGCATACCGTTGTAATCGGGCGAGTTTCTACTTTCAGATGCAATAGGAATGTTTGGGTTAGGTCAGTCCGTTCGCGAGATATGGGAGTTTGAAGCTATGAAATGGTTGACAAGACAACAAATTTTTCGCAATTCTGCTGCTCCAATCGCTTAACCAGAATGGCCTAGGGAAAAAATACGCATACCGTTGTAATCGGTCCAGTTTCTACATTCAGACGCAGCAGGAATTTTTGGGTTAGGTCAATCCATTTGCGAGATATGGGAGTTTGAAACTAAGAAATGGTTTACAAGACAACAAATTTTTCGCACTTCTGCTGCTCCAATCGCTTAACCAGACTCGCCTAGGGAAAAAATACGCATACCGTTGTAATTGGACGAGTTTCTACTTTCAGATGCAATAGGAATTTTTGGGTTAGGTCAATCCGTTCGCGAGATATGGGAGTTTGAAGCCATGAAATTGTTGAGAAGGCAAAAAATTTTTCGCAATTCTGCTGCTCCAATCGCTTAACCAGACTCGCCTAGGGAAAAAATACGCATACCGTTGTAATCGGGCGAGTTTCTACTTTCAGACGCAACAGGAATTTTTGGGTTAGGTCAATCCGCTCGCGAGATATGGGAGTTTGAAGCCAAGAAATGCTTGAGAACGCAAAAAAATTTTCGCAATTCTGCTGCTCCAAATGCTTAACCAGAATGGCATAGGGAAAAAATACGAACACCGTTGTAATCGGGCGAGTTTCTACTTTCAGATGCAATAGGAATTTTTGGGTTAGGTCAATCCGTTCGCGAGATATGGGAGTTTGAAGCCAAGAAACGGTTGAGAACACAAAAAATTTTTCGCAGTTCTGCTGCTACATACGCTTAACCAGAATGGCCTAGGGAAAAAATACACATACCAATGTAATCGGGCGAGTTTCTACTTTCAGATGCAATAGGAATATTTGGGTTAGGTAAATCCGTTCGCGAGATATGGGAGTTTGAAGCCATGAAATGGTTGAGAAGGCAAAAAATTTTTTGCAATTCTGCTGCTCCAAACGCTGGACCAGAATGGCATAGGGAAAAAATACACCTACCGTTGTAATCGGGCGTGTTTCTACTTTCAGATGCAATATGAATTTTTGGGTTAGGTCAATCCGTTCGCGAGATATGGTAGTTTTAAGCTAAGAAATGGTTGACAAGACAACAAATTTTTCGCACTTCTGCTGCTCCAAACGCTTAACCAGAATGGCCTAGGGAAAAGATACGCATACCGTTGTAATCGGGCGAGTTTCTACTTTCAGATGCAATAGGAATGTTTGGGTTAGGTCAGTCCGTTCGCGAGATATGGGAGTTTGAAGCTATGAAATGGTTGACAAGACAACAAATTTTTCGCAATTCTGCTGCTCCAATCGCTTAACCAGAATGGCCTAGGGAAAAAATACGCATACCGTTGTAATCGGTCCAGTTTCTACATTCAGACGCAGCAGGAATTTTTGGGTTAGGTCAATCCATTTGCGAGATATGGGAGTTTGAAACTAAGAAATGGTTTACAAGACAACAAATTTTTCGCACTTCTGCTGCTCCAATCGCTTAACCAGACTCGCCTAGGGAAAAAATACGCATACCGTTGTAATTGGACGAGTTTCTACTTTCAGATGCAATAGGAATTTTTGGGTTAGGTCAATCCGTTCGCGAGATATGGGAGTATGAAGCCAAGAAATGGTTGAGATCGCAAACAATTTTTCGCAATTCTGCTGCTCCAAACGCTTAATCAGAATGGCCTAGGGAAAAATTGCACATACCGTTGTAATCGGGCGAGTTTCTACTTTCAGATGCAATAGGAATTTTTGGGTTAGGTCAATCCGTTCGCGAGATATGGGAGTTTGAAGCCATGAAATTGTTGAGAAGGCAAAAAATTTTTCGCAATTCTGCTGCTCCAATCGCTTAACCAGACTCGCCTAGGGAAAAAATACGCATACCGTTGTAATCGGGCGAGTTTCTACTTTCAGACGCAACAGGAATTTTTGGGTTAGGTCAATCCGCTCGCGAGATATGGGAGTTTGAAGCCAAGAAATGGTTGAGAACGCAAAAAAATTTTCGCAATTCTGCTGCTCCAAATGCTTAACCAGAATGGCATAGGGAAAAAATACGAACACCGTTGTAATCGGGCGAGTTTCTACTTTCAGATGCAATAGGAATTTTTGGGTTAGGTCAATCCGTTCGCGAGATATGGGAGTTTGAAGCCAAGAAACGGTTGAGAACACAAAAAATTTTTCGCAGTTCTGCTGCTACATACGCTTAACCAGAATGGCCTAGGGAAAAAATACACATACCAATGTAATCGGGCGAGTTTCTACTTTCAGATGCAATAGGAATATTTGGGTTAGGTAAATCCGTTCGCGAGATATGGGAGTTTGAAGCCATGAAATGGTTGAGAAGGCAAAAAATTTTTTGCAATTCTGCTGCTCCAAACGCTGGACCAGAATGGCATAGGGAAAAAATACACCTACCGTTGTAATCGGGCGTGTTTCTACTTTCAGATGCAATATGAATTTTTGGGTTAGGTCAATCCGTTCGCGAGATATGGTAGTTTTAAGCTAAGAAATGGTTGACAAGACAACAAATTTCTCGCACTTCTGCTGCTCCAATCGCTTAACCAGAATCGCCTAGGGAAAAAATACACCTACCGTGGTAATCGGGCGAGTTTCTACTTTCGGAAGCAATAGGAATTTTTGAGTTAGGTCAATCCGTTCGCGAGATATGGGGGTATGAATCCAAGAAATGGTTGAGAAGGCAAAAAATTCTTCTAAATTCTGCTGCTCCAAACGCTTAACCAGAATGGCCTAGGGAAAAAATGCACATACCGTTGTAATCGGGCGAGTTTCTACTTTCAGATGCAATAGGAATTTTTGGGTTAGGTCAATCCGTTCGCGAGATATGGGAGTTTGAAACCATGAAATTGTTGAGAAGGCAAAAAATATTTCGCAATTCTGCTGCTCCAATCGTTTAACCAGACTCGCCTAGGGAAAAAATACGCATACCGTTGTAATCGGGCGAGTTTCTACTTTCAGACGCAACAGGAATTTTTGGGTTAGGTCAATCCGCTCGCGAGATATGGGAGTTTGAAGCCAAGAAATGGTTGAGAAGGCAAAAAATTTTTCGCAATTCTGCTGCTCCAAACGCTGGACCAGAACGGCATAGGGAAAAAATACACCTACCGTTGTAATCGGGCGTGTTTCTACTTTCAGATGCAATAGGAATTTTTGGGTTAGGTCAATCCGTTCGCGAGATATGGTAGTTTGAAGCTAAGAAATGGTTGACAAGACAACAAATTTTTCGCACTTCTGCTGCTCCAATCGCTTAACCTGAATCGCCTAGGGAAAAAATACACCTACCGTGGTAATCGGGCGAGTTTCTACTTTCGGAAGCAATAGGAATTTTTGAGTTAGGTCAATCCGTTCGCGAGATATGGGAGTATGAAGCCAAGAAATGGTTGAGAAGGCAACAAATTTTTCGCAATTCTGCTGCTCCAAACGCTTAACCATAACGGCCTAGGGAAAAAATACACATACCGTTGTAATCGGGCGAGTTTCTACTTTCAGATGAAATAGGAATTTTTGGGTTAGGTCAATCCGTTCACGAGATATGGGAGTTTGAACCCAAGAAATGGTTGAGAACGCACAAAATTTTTAGCACTTCTGCTGCTCCAAACGCTTAACCAGAATGGCCTAGGGAAAAGATACGCATACCGTTGTAATCGGGCGAGTTTCTACTTTCAGATGCAATAGGAATGTTTGGGTTAGGTCAGTCCGTTCGCGAGATATGGGAGTTTGAAGCTAAGAAATGGTTGACAAGACAACAAATTTTTCGCACTTCTGCAGCTCCAATCGCTTAACCAGAATCGCCTAGGGAAAAAATACACCTACCGTGGTAATCGGGCGAGTTTCTACTTTCGGAAGCAATAGGAATTTTTGAGTTAGGTCAATCCGTTCGCGAGATATGGGGGTATGAAGCCAAGAAATGGTTGAGAAGGCAAAAAATTTTTCTAAATTCTGCTGCTCCAAACGCTTAACCAGAATGGCCTAGGGAAAAAATGCACATACCGTTGTATTCGGGCGAATTTCTACTTTCAGATGCAATAGGAATTTTTGGGTTAGGTCAATCCGTTCGCGAGATATGGTAGTTTTAAGCTAAGAAATGGTTGACAAGACAACAAATTTTTCGCACTTCTGCTGCTCCAATCGCTTAACCTGAATCGCCTAGGGAAAAAATACACCTACCGTGGTAATCGGGCGAGTTTCTACTTTCGGAAGCAATAGGAATTTTTGAGTTAGGTCAATCCGTTCGCGAGATATGGGAGTATGAAGCCAAGAAATGGTTGAGAAGGCAACAAATTTTTCGCAATTCTGCTGCGCCAAACGCTTAACCATAACGGCCTAGGGAAAAAACACACATACCGTTGTAATCGGGCGTGTTTCTACTTTCAGATGCAATATGAATTTTTGGGTTAGGTCAATCCGTTCGCGAGATATGGGAGTTTGAAGCCATGAAATGGTTGAGAAGGCAAAAAATTTTTCGCAATTCTGCTGCTCCAAACGCTGGACCAGAATAGCATAGGGGAAAAATACACCTACCGTTGTAATCGGGCGTGTTTCTACTTTCAGATGCAATAGGAATATTTGGGTTCGGTAAATCCGTTCGCGAGATATGGGAGTTTGAAGCCATGAAATGGTTGAGAAGGCAAAAAATTTTTCGCAATTCTGCTGCTCCAAACGCTGGACCAGAATAGCATAGGGAAAAAATACACCTACCGTTGTAATCGGGCGTGTTTCTACTTTCAGATGCAATATGAATTTTTGGGTTAGGTCAATCCGTTCGCGAGATATGGTAGTTTCAAGCTAAGAAATGGTTGACAAGACAACAAATTTTTCGCACTTCTGCTGCTCCAATCGCTTAACCAGAATCGCCTCGGGAAAAAATACACCTACCGTGGTAATCGGGCGAGTTTCTACTTTCGGAAGCAATAGGAATTTTTGAGTTAGGTCAATCCGTTCGCGAGATATGGGGGTATGAAGCCAAGAAATGGTTGAGAAGGCAAAAAATTTTTCTAAATTCTGCTGCTCCAAACGCTTAACCAGAATGGCCTAGGGAAAAAATGCACATACCGTTGTAATCGGGCGAGTTTCTACTTTCAGATGCAATAGGAATTTTTTGGTTAGGTCAATCCGTTCGCGAGATATGGGTTTTGAAGCCATGAAATTGTTGAGAAGGCAAAAAATTTTTCGCAATTCTGCTGCTCCAAACGCTTAACCAGAATGGCATAGGGAAAAAATACGAATACCGTTGTAATCGGGCGAGTTTCTACTTTCAGATGCAATAGGAATTTTTGGGTTAGGTCAATCCGTTCGCGAGATATGGGAGTTTGAAGCCAAGAAACGGTTGAGAACGCAAAAAATTTTTCGCAGTTCTGCTGCTACAAACGCTTAACCAGAATGGACTAGGGAAAAAATACACATACCATTGTAATCGGGCGAGTTTCTACTTTTAGATGCAATAGGAATATTTGGGTTAGGTCAATCGGTTCGCGAGATATGGGAGTTTGAAGCCATGAAATGGTTGAGAAGGCAAAAAATTTTTCGCAATTCTGCTGCTCTAAACGCTGGACCAGAATGGCATAGGGAAAAAATACACCTACCGTTGTAATCGAGCGAGTTTCTACTTTCAGACGCAACTGGAATTTTTGGGTTGTGTCAATCCGTTCGCGAGATATGGGAGGTTGAAACCAAGAAATGGTTGAGAACGCAAAAAATTTTTCGCAATTCTGCTGCTCCAAACGCTTAATCAGAATGGCCTAGGGAAAAAATGCACATACCGCTGTAATCGGGCGAGTTTCTACTTTCAGATGCAATAGGAATTTTTGGGTTAGGTCAATCCGTTCGCGAGATATGGGTTTTGAAGCCATGAAATTGTTGAGAAGGCAAAAAATTTTTCGCAATTCTGCTGCTCAAAACGCTTAACCAGAATGGCATAGGGAAAAAATACGAATACCGTTGTAATCGGGCGAGTTTCTACTTTCAGATGCAATAGGAATTTTTGGGTTAGGTCAATCCGTTCGCGAGATATGGGAGATTGAAGCCAAGAAACGGTTGAGAACGCAAAAAATTTTTCGCAGTTCTGCTGCTACAAACACTTAACCAGAATGGCCTAGGGAAAAAATACACATACCATTGTAATCGGGCGAGTTTCTACTTTCAGATGCAATAGGAATATTTGGGTTAGGTCAATCCGTTCGCGAGATATGGGAGTTTGAAGCCATGAAATGGTTGAGAAGGCAAAAAATTTTTCGCAATTCTGCTGCTCCAAACGCTGGACCAGAATGGCATAGGGAAAAAATACACCTACCGTTGTAATCCTGCGTGTTTCTACTTTCAGAAGCAGCAGGAGTTTTTGGGTTAGGTCAATCCGCTCGCGAGATATGGGAGTTTGAAGCCAAGAAATGGTTGACAAGGCATACAATTTTTCGCAATTCTGCTGCTCCAATCGTTTAACCAGACTCGCCTAGGGAAAAAATACGCATACCGTTGTAATCGGGCGAGTTTCTACTATCAGACGCAACAGGAATTTTTGGGTTAGGTCAATCCGCTCGCGAGATATGGGAGTTTGAAACCAAGAAATGGTTGAGAACGAAAAAAATTTTCGCAATTCTGCTGCTCCAAACGCTTAACCAGAATGGCCTAGGGAAAAAATACACATACCATTGTAATCGGGCGAGTTTCTACTTTTAGATGCAATAGGAATATTTGGGTTAGGTAAATCCGTTCGCGAAATATGGGAGTTTGAAGCCATGAAATGGTTGAGAAGGCAAAAAATTTTTCGCAATTCTGCTGCTCCAAACGCTGGACCAGAACGGCATAGGGAAAAAATACACCTACCGTTGTAATCGGGCGTGTTTCTACTTTCAGATGCAATAGGAATTTTTGGGTTAGGTCAATCCGTTCGCGAGATATGGTAGTTTGAAGCTAAGAAATGGTTGACAAGACAACAAATTTTTCGCACTTCTGCTGCTCCAATCGCTTAACCAGAATCGCCTAGGGATAAAATACGCATACCGTTGTAATCGGGCGAGTTTCTACTTTCAGACGCAACAGGAATTTTTGGGTTAGGTCAATCCGCTCGCGAGATATGGGAGTTTGAAGCCAAGAAATGGTTGAGAACGAAAAAAATTTTCGCAATTCTGCTGCTCCAAACGCTTAACCAGAATGGCCTAGGGAAAAAAAACACATACCATTGTAGTCGGGCGAGTTTCTACTTTCAGATGCAATAGGAATATTTGGGTTAGGTAAATCCGTTCGCGAGATATGGGAGTTTGAAGCCATGAAATGGTTGAGAAGGCAAAAAATTTTTCGCAATTCTGCTGCTCCAAACGCTGGACCAGAACGGCATAGGGAAAAAATACACCTACCGTTGTAATCGGGCGTGTTTCTACTTTCAGATGCAATAGGAATTTTTGGGTTAGGTCAATCCGTTCGCGAGATATGGTAGTTTGAAGCTAAGAAATGGTTGACAAGACAACAAATTTTTCGCACTTCTGCTGCTCCAATCGCTTAACCAGAATCGCCTAGGGATAAAATACACCTACCGTGGTAATCTGGGCGAGTTTCTACTTTCGGAAGCAATAGGAATTTTTGAGTTAGGTCAATCCGTTCGCGAGATATGGGGGTATGAAGCCAAGAAATGGTTGAGAAGGCAAAAAATTTTTCTAAATTCTGCTGCTCCAAACGCTTAGCCAGAATGGCCTAGGGAAAAAATGCACATACCCTTGTAATCGGGCGAGTTTCTACTTTCAGATGCAATAGGAATTTTTGGGTTAGGTCAATCCGTTCGCGAGATATGGTAGTTTTAAGCTAAGAAATGGTTGACAAGACAACAAATTTTTCGCACTTCTGCTGCTCCAATCGCTTAACCTGAATCGCCTAGGGAAAAAATACACCTACCGTGGTAATCGGGCGAGTTTCTACTTTCGGAAGCAATAGGAATTTTTGAGTTAGGTCAATCCGTTCGCGAGATATGGGAGTATGAAGCCAAGAAATGGTTGAGAAGGCAACAAATTTTTCGCAATTCTGCTGCTCCAAACGCTTAACCATAACGGCCTAGGGAAAAATACACATACCGTTGTAATCGGGCGAGTTTCTACTTTCAGATGCAATAGGAATTTTTGGGTTAGGTCAATCCGTTCACGAGATATGGGAGTTTGAACCCAAGAAATGGTTGACAAGGCAAAAAATTTTTCGCAATTCTGCTGCTCCAAACGCGAAACCAGAATGGCCTAGGGAGAAAGTACACATACCGTTGTAATCGGGCGAGTTTCTACTTTCAGACGCAGCAGGAATTTTTGAGTTAGGTCAATCCGTTCGCGAGATATGGGAGTTTGAAGCCAAGAAATGGTTGACAAGGCAAAAAATTTTTCGCAATTCTGCTGCTCCAAACGCTTAACCAGAATTGCCCAGGGAAAAAATACACGTAGCATTGTAATCGGGCGAGTTTCTACTTTCAGATGCAATAGGAATTTTTGGGTTAGGTCAATCCGTTCGCGAGATGTGGGAGTTTGAAGCCAAGAAATGGTTGAGAAGGCCCAAAATTTTTCGCAATTCTGCTGCTCCAAACGCTTAACCCGAATGGCGTAGGGAAAAAATACACATACCGTTATAATCGTGCGAGTTTCTACTTTCAGACGCAACAGGAATTTTTGGGTTGGGTCAATCCGTTCGCGAGATATGGGAGGTTGAATCCAAGAAATGGTTGAGAACGCAAAAAATTTTTCGCAATTCTGCTGCTCCAAACGCTTAACCAGAATGGCCTAGGGAAAAAATATACATACCGTTGAAATCGAGCGAGTTTCTACTTTCAGACGCAACAGGAATTTTTGGGTTAGGTCAATGCGATCGCGAGATATGGGAGTTTGAAGCTAAGAAATGGTTGAGAAGAGAATAAATTTTTCGCAATTCTGCTGCTCCAATCGCTTAAACAGAATGGACTAGGGAAAAAATACGCATACCGTTGTAATCGGGCGAGTTTCTACTTTCAGACGCAGCAGGAATTTTTGGGTTAGGTCAATCCGTTCGCGAGATATGGGAGTTTGAAGCCAAGAAATGGTTGAGAAGGCAAAAAATTTTTCGCAATTCTGCTGCTCCAAACGCTTAACCAGAATGGCCTGGGCAAAAAATACACATACCGTTGTAAATGGGCGAGTTTCTACCTTCAGACGCAATAGACATTTTTGGGTTAGGTCAATCCGTTCGCGAGATATGGGAGTTTGAAGCCATGAAATGGTTGAGAAGAGAATAAATTTTTCGCAATTCAGCTGCTCCAAACGCTTAACCAGAATGGCATAGGGAAAAAATACACCTACCGTTGTAATCGGGCGAGTTTCTACTTTCAGATGCAATAGGAATTTTTGGGTTAGGTCAATCCGCTCGCGAGATATGGGAGTTTGAAGCCAAGAAATGGTTGAGAACGAAAAAAATTTTCGCAATTCTGCTGCTCCAAACGCTTAACCAGAATGGCCTAGGGAAAAAAAACACATACCATTGTAATCGGGCGAGTTTCTACTTTCAGATGCAATAGGAATATTTGGGTTAGGTAAATCCGTTCGCGAGATATGGGAGTTTGAAGCCATGAAATGGTTGAGAAGGCAAAAAATTTTTCGCAATTCTGCTGCTCCAAACGCTGGACCAGAACGGCATAGGGAAAAAATACACCTACCGTTGTAATCGGGCGTGTTTCTACTTTCAGATGCAATAGGAATTTTTGGGTTAGGTCAATCCGTTCGCGAGATATGGTAGTTTGAAGCTAAGAAATGGTTGACAAGACAACAAATTTTTCGCACTTCTGCTGCTCCAATCGCTTAACCAGAATCGCCTAGGGATAAAATACACCTACCGTGGTAATCGGGCGAGTTTCTACTTTCGGAAGCAATAGGAATTTTTGAGTTAGGTCAATCCGTTCGCGAGATATGGGGGTATGAAGCCAAGAAATGGTTGAGAAGGCAAAAAATTTTTCTAAATTCTGCTGCTCCAAACGCTTAGCCAGAATGGCCTAGGGAAAAAATGCACATACCCTTGTAATCGGGCGAGTTTCTACTTTCAGATGCAATAGGAATTTTTGGGTTAGGTCAATCCGTTCGCGAGATATGGTAGTTTTAAGCTAAGAAATGGTTGACAAGACAACAAATTTTTCGCACTTCTGCTGCTCCAATCGCTTAACCTGAATCGCCTAGGGAAAAAATACACCTACCGTGGTAATCGGGCGAGTTTCTACTTTCGGAAGCAATAGGAATTTTTGAGTTAGGTCAATCCGTTCGCGAGATATGGGAGTATGAAGCCAAGAAATGGTTGAGAAGGCAACAAATTTTTCGCAATTCTGCTGCTCCAAACGCTTAACCATAACGGCCTAGGGAAAAATACACATACCGTTGTAATCGGGCGAGTTTCTACTTTCAGATGCAATAGGAATTTTTGGGTTAGGTCAATCCGTTCACGAGATATGGGAGTTTGAACCCAAGAAATGGTTGAGAACGCACAAAATTTTTAGCAATTCTGCTGCTCCAAACGCGAAACCAGAATGGCCTAGGGAGAAAGTACACATACCGTTGTAATCGGGCGAGTTTCTACTTTCAGACGCAGCAGGAATTTTTGAGTTAGGTCAATCCGTTCGCGAGATATGGGAGTTTGAAGCCAAGAAATGGTTGACAAGGCAAAAAATTTTTCGCAATTCTGCTGCTCCAAACGCTTAACCAGAATTGCCCAGGGAAAAAATACACGTAGCATTGTAATCGGGCGAGTTTCTACTTTCAGATGCAATAGGAATTTTTGGGTTAGGTCAATCCGTTCGCGAGATGTGGGAGTTTGAAGCCAAGAAATGGTTGAGAAGGCCCAAAATTTTTCGCAATTCTGCTGCTCCAAACGCTTAACCCGAATGGCGTAGGGAAAAAATACACATACCGTTATAATCGTGCGAGTTTCTACTTTCAGACGCAACAGGAATTTTTGGGTTGGGTCAATCCGTTCGCGAGATATGGGAGGTTGAATCCAAGAAATGGTTGAGAACGCAAAAAATTTTTCGCAATTCTGCTGCTCCAAACGCTTAACCAGAATGGCCTAGGGAAAAAATATACATACCGTTGAAATCGAGCGAGTTTCTACTTTCAGACGCAACAGGAATTTTTGGGTTAGGTCAATGCGATCGCGAGATATGGGAGTTTGAAGCTAAGAAATGGTTGAGAAGAGAATAAATTTTTCGCAATTCTGCTGCTCCAATCGCTTAAACAGAATGGACTAGGGAAAAAATACGCATACCGTTGTAATCGGGCGAGTTTCTACTTTCAGATGCAATAGGAATTTTTGGGTTAGGTCAATCCGCTCGCGAGATATGGGAGTTTGAAGCCAAGAAATGGTTGAGAACGAAAAAAATTTTCGCAATTCTGCTGCTCCAAACGCTTAACCAGAATGGCCTAGGGAAAAAAAACACATACCATTGTAATCGGGCGAGTTTCTACTTTCAGATGCAATAGGAATATTTGGGTTAGGTAAATCCGTTCGCGAGATATGGGAGTTTGAAGCCATGAAATGGTTGAGAAGGCAAAAAATTTTTCGCAATTCTGCTGCTCCAAACGCTGGACCAGAACGGCATAGGGAAAAAATACACCTACCGTTGTAATCGGGCGTGTTTCTACTTTCAGATGCAATAGGAATTTTTGGGTTAGGTCAATCCGTTCGCGAGATATGGTAGTTTGAAGCTAAGAAATGGTTGACAAGACAACAAATTTTTCGCACTTCTGCTGCTCCAATCGCTTAACCAGAATCGCCTAGGGATAAAATACACCTACCGTGGTAATCGGGCGAGTTTCTACTTTCGGAAGCAATAGGAATTTTTGAGTTAGGTCAATCCGTTCGCGAGATATGGGGGTATGAAGCCAAGAAATGGTTGAGAAGGCAAAAAATTTTTCTAAATTCTGCTGCTCCAAACGCTTAGCCAGAATGGCCTAGGGAAAAAATGCACATACCCTTGTAATCGGGCGAGTTTCTACTTTCAGATGCAATAGGAATTTTTGGGTTAGGTCAATCCGTTCGCGAGATATGGTAGTTTTAAGCTAAGAAATGGTTGACAAGACAACAAATTTTTCGCACTTCTGCTGCTCCAATCGCTTAACCTGAATCGCCTAGGGAAAAAATACACCTACCGTGGTAATCGGGCGAGTTTCTACTTTCGGAAGCAATAGGAATTTTTGAGTTAGGTCAATCCGTTCGCGAGATATGGGAGTATGAAGCCAAGAAATGGTTGAGAAGGCAACAAATTTTTCGCAATTCTGCTGCTCCAAACGCTTAACCATAACGGCCTAGGGAAAAATACACATACCGTTGTAATCGGGCGAGTTTCTACTTTCAGATGCAATAGGAATTTTTGGGTTAGGTCAATCCGTTCACGAGATATGGGAGTTTGAACCCAAGAAATGGTTGAGAACGCACAAAATTTTTAGCACTTCTGCTGCTCCAAACGCTTAACCAGAATGGCCTAGGGAAAAGATACGCATACCGTTGTAATCGGGCGAGTTTCTACTTTCAGATGCAATAGGAATGTTTGGGTTAGGTCAGTCCGTTCGCGAGATATGGGAGTTTGAAGCTAAGAAATGGTTGACAAGACAACAAATTTTTCGCACTTCTGCAGCTCCAATCGCTTAACCAGAATCGCCTAGGGAAAAAATACACCTACCGTGGTAATCGGGCGAGTTTCTACTTTCGGAAGCAATAGGAATTTTTGAGTTAGGTCAATCCGTTCGCGAGATATGGGGGTATGAAGCCAAGAAATGGTTGAGAAGGCAAAAAATTTTTCTAAATTCTGCTGCTCGAAACGCTTAACCAGAATGGCCTAGGGAAAAAATGCACATACCGTTGTATTCGGGCGAATTTCTACTTTCAGATGCAATAGGAATTTTTGGGTTAGGTCAATCCGTTCGCGAGATATGGTAGTTTTAAGCTAAGAAATGGTTGACAAGACAACAAATTTTTCGCACTTCTGCTGCTCCAATCGCTTAACCTGAATCGCCTAGGGAAAAAATACACCTACCGTGGTAATCGGGCGAGTTTCTACTTTCGGAAGCAATAGGAATTTTTGAGTTAGGTCAATCCGTTCGCGAGATATGGGAGTATGAAGCCAAGAAATGGTTGAGAAGGCAACAAATTTTTCGCACTTCTGCTGCTCCAATCGCTTAACCAGAATCGCCTCGGGAAAAAATACACCTACCGTGGTAATCGGGCGAGTTTCTACTTTCGGAAGCAATAGGAAT
Source organism: Ptiloglossa arizonensis (assembly GCF_051014685.1). Classification (NCBI taxonomy): domain Eukaryota; kingdom Metazoa; phylum Arthropoda; class Insecta; order Hymenoptera; family Colletidae; genus Ptiloglossa; species Ptiloglossa arizonensis. The sequence goes on along the minus strand of NW_027478610.1, from coordinate 731,459 downwards.
TTTTGAGTTAGGTCAATCCGTTCGCGAGATATGGGGGTATGAAGCCAAGAAATGGTTGAGAAGGCAAAAATTTTTCGCAATTCTGCTGCTCCAAACGCTGGACCAGAATGGCATAGGGAAAAAATACACCTACCGTTGTAATCCTGCGTGTTTCTACTTTCAGAAGCAGCAGGAGTTTTTGGGTTAGGTCAATCCGCTCGCGAGATATGGGAGTTTGAAGCCAAGAAATGGTTGACAAGGCATACAATTTTTCGCAATTCTGCTGCTCCAAACGCGAAACCAGAATGACCTAGGGAAAAAGTTCACATACCGTTGTAATCGAGCGAGTTTCTACTTTCAGACGCAACTGGAATTTTTGGGTTGGGTCAATCCGTGCGCGAGATATGGGAGTTTGAAGCCAAGAAATGGTTGAGAACGCAAAAAATTTTACGCAATTCTGCTGCTCCAAACGCTTAACCAGAATGGCATAGGGAAAAAATACACCCTACCGTTGTAATCGGGCGAGTTTCTACTTTCAGACGCAGCAGGAATTTTTGGGTTAGGTCAATCCGTTCGCGAGATATGGGAGTTTGAAACCAAGAAATGGTTGACATGGCAAAAATTTTTCGCAATTCTGCTGCTCCATACGCGAAACCAGAATGGCCTAGGGAAAAAGTACACATTACGTTGTAATCGGGCGAGTTTCTACTTCAGACGCAGCAGGAATTTTTGGGTTAGTTCAATCCGTTCGCGTGATATGGGAGTTTGAAGCCAAGAAATGGTTGAGAAGGCAAAAAATTTTTCGCAATTCTGCTGCTCCAAACGCTTAACCAGAATGGCCTAGGGAAAAAGTACACATACCGTTGTAATCGGGCGGGTTTCTACTTTCAGACGCAACAGGAATTTTTGGTTTGGGTTAATCCGTTCGCGTAATATGGGAGTTTGAAGCCAAGAAATGGTTGACAAAGCAAAAAATTTTTCGCAATTCTGCTGCTCCAAACGCGAAACCAGAATGGCCTTGGGAGAAAGTACACATACCGTTGTAATCGGGCGAGTTTCTACTTTCAGACGCAACAGGAATTTTTGGGTTATGTCAATCCGTTCGCGAGATATGGGAGTTTGAAGCCAAGAAATGGTTGACAAGGCAAACAATTTTTCGCAATTCTGCTGCTCCAACCGCGAAACCAGAATGGCCTAGGGAAAAAATACACATACCGTTGTAATCGGGCGAGTTTCTACTTTCAGATGCAATAGGAATTTTTGGGTTAGGTTAATCCGCTCGCGAGATATGGGAGTTTGAAGCCAAGACATGGTTGAGAACGGAAAAAAATTTTCGCAATTCTGCTGTTCCAAACGCTTAACCAGAATGGCATAGGAAAAAAATACGCGTACCGCTGTAATCGGGCGAGTTTCTACTTTCAGATGCAATACGAATTTTTGGGTTAGGTCAATCCGTTCGCGAGATATGGGAGTTTGAAGCCAAGAAATGATTGAGAACGCAAAAAATTTTTCACAGTTCTGCTGCTACAAACGCTGGACCAGAATGGCATAGTGAAAAAATACACCTACCGTTGTAATCGGGCGTGTTTCTACTTTCAGACGCAGCAGGAATTTTTGAGTTAGGTCAATCCGTTCGCGAGATATGGGAGTTTGAAGCCAAGAAATGGTTGACAAGGCAAACAATTTTTCGCAATTCTGCTGCTCCAAACGCGAAACCAGAATGGCGTAGGGAAAAAATACACATACCGTTCGAATCGGGCGAGTTTCTACCTTCAGATGCAATAAGAATTTTTGGTATGGGTCAATCCGTTCGCGTAATATGGGAGTTTGAAGCCAAGAAATGGTTGACAAGGCAAAAAATTTTTCGCAATTCTGCTGCTCCAAACGCGAAACCAGAATGGCCTAGGGAGAAAGTACACATACCGTTGTAATCGGGCGAGTTTCTACTTTCAGACGCAACAGGAATTTTTGGGTTATGTCAATCCGTTCGCGAGATATGGGAGTTTGAAGCCAAGAAATGGTTGACAAGGCAAAAAATTTTTCGCAATTCTGCTGCTCCAAACGCGAAACCAGAATGGCCTAGGGAGAAAGTACACATACCGTTGTAATCGGGCGAGTTTCTACTTTCAGACGCAACAGGAATTTTTGGGTTATGTCAATCCGTTCGCGAGATATGGGAGTTTGAAGCCAAGAAATGGTTGACAAGGCAAAAAATTTTTCGCAATTCTGCTGCTCCAAACGCGAAACCAGAATGGCCTAGGGAGAAAGTACACATACCGTTGTAATCGGGCGAGTTTCTACTTTCAGATGCAATAGGAATTTTTGGGTTAGGTCAATCCGTTCGCGAGATGTGGGAGTTTGAAGCCAAGAAATGGTTGAGAAGGCCCAAAATTTTTCGCAATTCTGCTGCTCCAAACGCTTAACCCGAATGGCGTAGGGAAAAAATACACATACCGTTATAATCGTGCGAGTTTCTACTTTCAGACGCAACAGGAATTTTTGGGTTGGGTCAATCCGTTCGCGAGATATGGGAGGTTGAATCCAAGAAATGGTTGAGAACGCAAAAAATTTTTCGCAATTCTGCTGCTCCAAACGCTTAACCAGAATGGCCTAGGGAAAAAATATACATACCGTTGAAATCGAGCGAGTTTCTACTTTCAGACGCAACAGGAATTTTTGGGTTAGGTCAATGCGATCGCGAGATATGGGAGTTTGAAGCTAAGAAATGGTTGAGAAGAGAATAAATTTTTCGCAATTCTGCTGCTCCAATCGCTTAAACAGAATGGACTAGGGAAAAAATACGCATACCGTTGTAATCGGGCGAGTTTCTACTTTCAGACGCAGCAGGAATTTTTGGGTTAGGTCAATCCGTTCGCGAGATATGGGAGTTTGAAGCCAAGAAATGGTTGAGAAGGCAAAAAATTTTTCGCAATTCTGCTGCTCCAAACGCTTAACCAGAATGGCCTGGGCAAAAAATACACATACCGTTGTAAATGGGCGAGTTTCTACCTTCAGACGCAATAGACATTTTTGGGTTAGGTCAATCCGTTCGCGAGATATGGGAGTTTGAAGCCATGAAATGGTTGAGAAGAGAATAAATTTTTCGCAATTCAGCTGCTCCAAACGCTTAACCAGAATGGCATAGGGAAAAAATACACCTACCGTTGTAATCGGGCGAGTTTCTACTTTCAGATGCAATAGGAATTTTTGGGTTAGGTCAATCCGCTCGCGAGATATGGGAGTTTGAAGCCAAGAAATGGTTGAGAACGAAAAAAATTTTCGCAATTCTGCTGCTCCAAACGCTTAACCAGAATGGCCTAGGGAAAAAAAACACATACCATTGTAATCGGGCGAGTTTCTACTTTCAGATGCAATAGGAATATTTGGGTTAGGTAAATCCGTTCGCGAGATATGGGAGTTTGAAGCCATGAAATGGTTGAGAAGGCAAAAAATTTTTCGCAATTCTGCTGCTCCAAACGCTAGACCAGAACGGCATAGGGAAAAAATACACCTACCGTTGTAATCGGGCGTGTTTCTACTTTCAGATGCAATAGGAATTTTTGGGTTAGGTCAATCCGTTCGCGAGATATGGTAGTTTGAAGCTAAGAAATGGTTGACAAGACAACAAATTTTTCGCACTTCTGCTGCTCCAAACGCTTAACCAGAATGGCATAGGGAAAAAATACACCTACCGTTGTAATCGGGCGAGTTTCTACTTTCAGATGCAATAGGAATTTTTGGGTTAGGTCAATCCGTTCGCGAGATATGGTAGGTTGAATCCAAGAAATGGTTGAGAACGCAAACAATTTTTCGCAATTCTGCAGCTCCAAACGCTTAACCAGAATGGCCTAGGGAAAAAATAAGCATACCGTTGTAATCGGGCGAGTTTCTACTTTCAGACGCAGCAGGAATTTTTGGGTTAGGTCAATCCGTTCGCGAGATATGGGAGTTTGAAGCCAAGAAATGGTTGAGAAGGCAAAAAATTTTTCGCAGTTCTGCTGCTCCAAACGCTTAACCAGAATGGCCTAGGGAAAAAATACACATACCATTGTAATCGGGCGAGTTTCTACTTTCAGATGCAATAGACATTTTTGGGTTAGGTCAATCCGTTCGCGAGATATGGGAGTTTGAAGCCATGAAATAGTTGAGAAGGCAAAAAATTTTTCGTAATTCTGCTGCTCCAAACGCTTAACCAGAATGGTCTAGGGAAAAAATACACATACCGTTGTAAACGGGCGAGTTTCTACTTTCAGATGCAATAGGAATTTTTGGGTTAGGTCAATCCGTTCGCGAGATGTGGGAGTTTGAAGCCAAGAAATGGTTGAGAAGGCCCAAAATTTTTAGCAATTCTGCTGCACCAAACGCTTAACCCGAATGGCGTAAGGAAAAAATACACATACCGTTATAATCGTGCGAGTTTCTACTTTCAGACGCAACAGGAATTTTTGGGTTGGGTCAATCCGTTCGCGAGATATGGGAGGTTGAATCCAAGAAATGGTTGAGAACGCTAAAAATTTTTCGCAATTCTGCTGCTCCAAACGCTTAACCAGAATGGCCTAGGGAAAAAATACACATACCGTTGTAATCGGGCGAGTTTCTACTTTCAGATGCAATAGGAATTTTTGGGTTAGGTCAATCCGATCGCGAGATATGGGAGTTTGAAGCTAAGAAATGGTTGAGAAGAGAATAAATTTTTCGCAATTCTGCTGCTTCAATCGCTTAAACAGAATGGCCTAGGGAAAAAATACACATACCGTTATAATCGTGCGAGTTTCTACTTTCAGACGCAACAGGAATTTTTGGGTTGGGTCAATCCGTTCGCGAGGTATGGGAGGTTGAAACCAAGAAATGGTTGAGAACGCAAAAAATTTTTCGCATTTCTGCTGCTCCAAACGCTTAAACAGAATGGGCTAGGGAAAAAATACGCATACCGTTGTAATCGGGCGAGTTTCTACTTTCAGACGCAGCAGGAATTTTTGGGTTTGGTCAATCCGTTCGCGAGATATGGGAGGTTGAAACCAAGAAATGGTTGAGAACGCAAAAAATTTTTCGCATTTCTGCTGCTCCAAACGCTTAACCAGAATGGCCTAGGGAAAAAATATACATACCGTTGTAATCGTGCGAGTTTCTACTTTCAGACGCAACAGGAATTTTTGGGTTAGGTCAATCCGATCGCGAGATATGGGAGTTTGAAGCTAAGAAATGGTTGAGAAGAGAATAAATTTTTCGCAATTCTGCTGCTCCAATCGCTTAAACAGAATGGCCTAGGGAAAAAATACGCATACCGTTGTAATCGGGCGAGTTTCTACTTTCAGACGCAATAGGAATTTTTGGGTTAGGTCAATCCGTTCGCGAGATATGGGAGTTTGAAGCCAAGAAATGGTTGACAAGACAACAAATTTTTCGCACTTCTGCTGCTCCAATCGCTTAACCAGAATGGCCTAGGGAAAAAATACACATACCGTTGTAAACGGGCGAGTTTCTACTTTCAGATGCAATAGGAATTTTTGGGTTAGGTCAATCCGATCGCGAGATATGGGAGTTTGAAGCTAAGAAATGGTTGAGAAGAGAATAAATTTTTCACAATTCTGCTGCTTCAATCGCTTAAACAGAATGGCCTAGGGAAAAAATACGCATACCGTTGTAATCGGGCGAGTTTCTACTGTCAGACGCAGCTGGAATTTTTGGGTTAGGTCAATCCGTTCGCAAGATATGGGAGTTTGAAGCCAAGAAATGGTTGACTGGACAACAAATTTTTCGCACTTCTGCTGCTCCAATCGCTTAACCAGAATGGCCTAGGGAAAAAATGCACATACCATTGTAATCGGGCGAGTTTCTACTTTCTGATGCAATAGACATTTTTGGGTTATGTCAATCCGTTCGCGAGATATGGGAGTTTGAAGCCATGAAATGGTTGAGAAGAGAATAAATTTTTCGCAATTCTGCTGCTCCAAACGCTTAACCAGAATGGGGTGGGGAAAAAATACACATACCGTTGTAAACGGGCGAGTTTCTACTTTCAGATGCAATAGGAATTTTTGGGTTAGGTCAATCCGATCGCGTAATATGGGAGTTTGAAGCCAAGAAATGGTTGACAAGGCAAAAAATTTTTCGCAATTCTGCTGCTCCAAACGCGAAACCAGAATGGCCTAGGGAGAAAGTACACATACCGTTGTAATCGGGCGAGTTTCTACTTTCAGACGCAACAGGAATTTTTGGGTTATGTCAATCCGTTCGCGAGATATGGGAGTTTGAAGCCAAGAAATGGTTGACAAGGCAAAAAATTTTTCGCAATTCTGCTGCTCCAAACGCGAAACCAGAATGGCCTAGGGAGAAAGTACACATACCGTTGTAATCGGGCGAGTTTCTACTTTCAGACGCAACAGGAATTTTTGGGTTATGTCAATCCGTTCGCGAGATATGGGAGTTTGAAGCCAAGAAATGGTTGACAAGGCAAAAAATTTTTCGCAATTCTGCTGCTCCAAACGCGAAACCAGAATGGCCTAGGGAGAAAGTACACATACCGTTGTAATCGGGCGAGTTTCTACTTTCAGATGCAATAGGAATTTTTGGGTTAGGTCAATCCGTTCGCGAGATGTGGGAGTTTGAAGCCAAGAAATGGTTGAGAAGGCCCAAAATTTTTCGCAATTCTGCTGCTCCAAACGCTTAACCCGAATGGCGTAGGGAAAAAATACACATACCGTTATAATCGTGCGAGTTTCTACTTTCAGACGCAACAGGAATTTTTGGGTTGGGTCAATCCGTTCGCGAGATATGGGAGGTTGAATCCAAGAAATGGTTGAGAACGCAAAAAATTTTTCGCAATTCTGCTGCTCCAAACGCTTAACCAGAATGGCCTAGGGAAAAAATATACATACCGTTGAAATCGAGCGAGTTTCTACTTTCAGACGCAACAGGAATTTTTGGGTTAGGTCAATGCGATCGCGAGATATGGGAGTTTGAAGCTAAGAAATGGTTGAGAAGAGAATAAATTTTTCGCAATTCTGCTGCTCCAATCGCTTAAACAGAATGGACTAGGGAAAAAATACGCATACCGTTGTAATCGGGCGAGTTTCTACTTTCAGACGCAGCAGGAATTTTTGGGTTAGGTCAATCCGTTCGCGAGATATGGGAGTTTGAAGCCAAGAAATGGTTGAGAAGGCAAAAAATTTTTCGCAATTCTGCTGCTCCAAACGCTTAACCAGAATGGCCTGGGCAAAAAATACACATACCGTTGTAAATGGGCGAGTTTCTACCTTCAGACGCAATAGACATTTTTGGGTTAGGTCAATCCGTTCGCGAGATATGGGAGTTTGAAGCCATGAAATGGTTGAGAAGAGAATAAATTTTTCGCAATTCAGCTGCTCCAAACGCTTAACCAGAATGGCATAGGGAAAAAATACACCTACCGTTGTAATCGGGCGAGTTTCTACTTTCAGATGCAATAGGAATTTTTGGGTTAGGTCAATCCGCTCGCGAGATATGGGAGTTTGAAGCCAAGAAATGGTTGAGAACGAAAAAAATTTTCGCAATTCTGCTGCTCCAAACGCTTAACCAGAATGGCCTAGGGAAAAAAAACACATACCATTGTAATCGGGCGAGTTTCTACTTTCAGATGCAATAGGAATATTTGGGTTAGGTAAATCCGTTCGCGAGATATGGGAGTTTGAAGCCATGAAATGGTTGAGAAGGCAAAAAATTTTTCGCAATTCTGCTGCTCCAAACGCTAGACCAGAACGGCATAGGGAAAAAATACACCTACCGTTGTAATCGGGCGTGTTTCTACTTTCAGATGCAATAGGAATTTTTGGGTTAGGTCAATCCGTTCGCGAGATATGGTAGTTTGAAGCTAAGAAATGGTTGACAAGACAACAAATTTTTCGCACTTCTGCTGCTCCAAACGCTTAACCAGAATGGCATAGGGAAAAAATACACCTACCGTTGTAATCGGGCGAGTTTCTACTTTCAGATGCAATAGGAATTTTTGGGTTAGGTCAATCCGTTCGCGAGATATGGTAGGTTGAATCCAAGAAATGGTTGAGAACGCAAACAATTTTTCGCAATTCTGCAGCTCCAAACGCTTAACCAGAATGGCCTAGGGAAAAAATAAGCATACCGTTGTAATCGGGCGAGTTTCTACTTTCAGACGCAGCAGGAATTTTTGGGTTAGGTCAATCCGTTCGCGAGATATGGGAGTTTGAAGCCAAGAAATGGTTGAGAAGGCAAAAAATTTTTCGCAGTTCTGCTGCTCCAAACGCTTAACCAGAATGGCCTAGGGAAAAAATACACATACCATTGTAATCGGGCGAGTTTCTACTTTCAGATGCAATAGACATTTTTGGGTTAGGTCAATCCGTTCGCGAGATATGGGAGTTTGAAGCCATGAAATAGTTGAGAAGGCAAAAAATTTTTCGTAATTCTGCTGCTCCAAACGCTTAACCAGAATGGTCTAGGGAAAAAATACACATACCGTTGTAAACGGGCGAGTTTCTACTTTCAGATGCAATAGGAATTTTTGGGTTAGGTCAATCCGTTCGCGAGATGTGGGAGTTTGAAGCCAAGAAATGGTTGAGAAGGCCCAAAATTTTTAGCAATTCTGCTGCACCAAACGCTTAACCCGAATGGCGTAAGGAAAAAATACACATACCGTTATAATCGTGCGAGTTTCTACTTTCAGACGCAACAGGAATTTTTGGGTTGGGTCAATCCGTTCGCGAGATATGGGAGGTTGAATCCAAGAAATGGTTGAGAACGCTAAAAATTTTTCGCAATTCTGCTGCTCCAAACGCTTAACCAGAATGGCCTAGGGAAAAAATACACATACCGTTGTAATCGGGCGAGTTTCTACTTTCAGATGCAATAGGAATTTTTGGGTTAGGTCAATCCGATCGCGAGATATGGGAGTTTGAAGCTAAGAAATGGTTGAGAAGAGAATAAATTTTTCGCAATTCTGCTGCTTCAATCGCTTAAACAGAATGGCCTAGGGAAAAAATACACATACCGTTATAATCGTGCGAGTTTCTACTTTCAGACGCAACAGGAATTTTTGGGTTGGGTCAATCCGTTCGCGAGGTATGGGAGGTTGAAACCAAGAAATGGTTGAGAACGCAAAAAATTTTTCGCATTTCTGCTGCTCCAAACGCTTAAACAGAATGGGCTAGGGAAAAAATACGCATACCGTTGTAATCGGGCGAGTTTCTACTTTCAGACGCAGCAGGAATTTTTGGGTTTGGTCAATCCGTTCGCGAGATATGGGAGGTTGAAACCAAGAAATGGTTGAGAACGCAAAAAATTTTTCGCATTTCTGCTGCTCCAAACGCTTAACCAGAATGGCCTAGGGAAAAAATATACATACCGTTGTAATCGTGCGAGTTTCTACTTTCAGACGCAACAGGAATTTTTGGGTTAGGTCAATCCGATCGCGAGATATGGGAGTTTGAAGCTAAGAAATGGTTGAGAAGAGAATAAATTTTTCGCAATTCTGCTGCTCCAATCGCTTAAACAGAATGGCCTAGGGAAAAAATACGCATACCGTTGTAATCGGGCGAGTTTCTACTTTCAGACGCAATAGGAATTTTTGGGTTAGGTCAATCCGTTCGCGAGATATGGGAGTTTGAAGCCAAGAAATGGTTGACAAGACAACAAATTTTTCGCACTTCTGCTGCTCCAATCGCTTAACCAGAATGGCCTAGGGAAAAAATACACATACCGTTGTAAACGGGCGAGTTTCTACTTTCAGATGCAATAGGAATTTTTGGGTTAGGTCAATCCGATCGCGAGATATGGGAGTTTGAAGCTAAGAAATGGTTGAGAAGAGAATAAATTTTTCACAATTCTGCTGCTTCAATCGCTTAAACAGAATGGCCTAGGGAAAAAATACGCATACCGTTGTAATCGGGCGAGTTTCTACTGTCAGACGCAGCTGGAATTTTTGGGTTAGGTCAATCCGTTCGCAAGATATGGGAGTTTGAAGCCAAGAAATGGTTGACTGGACAACAAATTTTTCGCACTTCTGCTGCTCCAATCGCTTAACCAGAATGGCCTAGGGAAAAAATGCACATACCATTGTAATCGGGCGAGTTTCTACTTTCTGATGCAATAGACATTTTTGGGTTATGTCAATCCGTTCGCGAGATATGGGAGTTTGAAGCCATGAAATGGTTGAGAAGAGAATAAATTTTTCGCAATTCTGCTGCTCCAAACGCTTAACCAGAATGGGGTGGGGAAAAAATACACATACCGTTGTAAACGGGCGAGTTTCTACTTTCAGATGCAATAGGAATTTTTGGGTTAGGTCAATCCGATCGCGAGATATGGGAGTTTGAAGCTAAGAAATGGTTGAGAAGAGAATAAATTTTTCGCAATTCTGCTGCTCCAATCGCTTAAACAGAATGGCCTAGGGAAAAAATACGCATACAGTTGTAATCTGGCGAGTTTCTACTTTCAGACGCAGCAGGAATTTTTTGGTTAGGTCAATCCGTTCGCGAGATATGGGAGTTTGAAGCCAAGAAATGGTTGAGGAGGCAAAAAATTTTTCGCAATTCTGCTGCTCCAAACGCTTACCCAGAATGACCTAGGGAAAAAATACACATACCGTTGTAAACGGGCGAGTTTCTACTTTCAGATGCAATAGGAATTTTTGGGTTAGGTCAATCCGTTCGCGAGATGTGGGAGTTTGAAGCCAAGAAATGGTTGAGAAGGCCCAAAATTTTTCGCAATTCTGTTGCTCCAAACGCTTAACCCGAATGGCGTAGGGAAAAAATACACATACCGCTATAATCGTGCGAGTTTCTACTTTCAGACGCAACAGGAATTTTTGGGTTGGGTCAATCCGTTCGCGAGATACGGGAGGTTAAAACCAAGAAATGGTTGAGAACGCAAAAAATTTTTCGCAATTCTGCTGCTCCAAACGCTTAACCAGAATGGCTTAGGGAAAAAATATACATACCGTTGTAATCGTGCGAGTTTCTACTTTCAGACGCAACAGGAATTTTTGGGTTAGGTCAATCCGATCGGGAGATATGGGAGTTTGAAGCTAAGAAATGGTTGAGAAGAGAATAAATTTTTCGCAATTCTGCTGCTCCAATCGCTTAAACAGAATGGCCTAGGGAAAAAATACGCATACCGTTGTAATCGGGCGAGTTTCTACTTTCAGACGCAGCAGGAATTTTTGGGTTAGGTCAATCCGTTCGCGAGATATGGGAGGTTGAAACCAAGAAATGGTTGAGAACGCAAAAAATTTTTCGCACTTCTGCTGCTCCAATCGCTTAACCAGAATGGCCTAGGGAAAAAATACACATACCGTTGTAAACGGGCGAGTTTCTACTTTCAGATGCAATAGGAATTTTTGGGTTAGGTCAATCCGTTCGTGAGATGTGGGAGTTTGAAGCCAAGAAATGGTTGAGAAGGCCCAAAATTTTTCGCAATTCTGTTGCTCCAAACGCTTAACCCGAATGGCGTAGGGAAAAAATACACATACCGTTATAATCGTGCGAGTTTCTACTTTCAGACGCAACAGGAATTTTTGGGTTGGGTCAATCCGTTCGCGAGATATGGGAGGTTGAAACCAAGAAATGGTTGAGAACGCAAAAAATTTTTCGCAATTCTGCTGCTCCAAACGCTTAACCAGAATGGCCTAGGGAAAAAATACACATACCGTTGTAAACGGGCGAGTTTTTACTTTCAGATGCAATAGGAATTTATGGGTTAGGTCAATCCGTTCGCGAGATGTGGGAGTTTGAAGCCAAGAAATGGTTGAGAAGGCCCAAAATTTTTCGCAATTCTGCTGCTCCAAACGCTTAACCAGAATGGCCTAGGGAAAAAATACACATACCGTTGTAAACGGGCGAGTTTCTACTTTCAGATGCAATAGGAATTTTTGGGTTAGGTTAATCCGATCGCGAGATATGGGAGTTTGAAGGTAAGAAATGGTTGAGAAGAGAATAAATTTTTCGCAATTCTGCTGCTCCAATCGCTTAAACAGAATGGCCTAGGGAAAAAATACGCATACCGTTGTAATCGGGCGAGTTTCTACTTTCAGACGCAGCAGGAATTTTTGGGTTAGGTCAATCCGTTCGCGAGATATGGGAGTTTGAAGCCAAGAAATGGTTGACAAGACAACAAATTTTTCGCACTTCTGCTGCTCCAATCGCTTAACCAGAATGGCCTAGGGAAAAAATACACATACCATTGTAATCGGGCGAGTTTCTACTTTCAGATGCAATAGACATTTTTGGGTTGGGTCAATCCGTTCGCGAGATATGGGAGTTTGAAGCCATGAAATGGTTGAGAAGAGAATAAATTTTTCGCAATTCTGCTGCTCCAAACGCTTAACCAGAATGGCATAGGGAAAAAATACACCTACCGTTGTAATCGGGCGAGTTTCTACTTTCAGATGCAATAGGAATTTTTGGGATAGGTCAATCCGTTCGCGAGATATGGGAGTTTGAAGCCAAGAAATAGTTGAGGAGGCAAAAAATTTTTCGCAATTCTGCTGCTCCAAACGCTTAACCAGAATGGCCTAGGGAAAAAATAAACATACCGTTGTAAACGGGCGAGTTTCTACTTTCAGATGCAATAGGAATTTTTGGGTTAGGTCAATCCGTTCGCGAGATATGGGAGGTTGAAACCAAGAAATGGTTGAGAGGGCAAAAAATTTTTCGCAATTCTGCTGCTCCAAACGCTTAACCAGAATGGCCTAGGGAAAAAATACACATACCATTGGAATCGGGCGAGTTTCTACTTTCAGATGCAATAGACATTTTTGGGTTAGGTCAATCCGTTCGCGAGATATGGGAGTTTGAAGCCATGAAATGGTTGAGAAGAGAATAAATTTTTCGCAATTCTGCTGCTCCAAACGCTTAACCAGAATGGCCTAGGGAAAAAATACACATACCGTTGTAAACGGGCGAGTTTCTACTTTCAGACGCAATAGGAATTTTTGGGTTAGGTCAATCCGATCGCGAGATATGGGAGTTTGAAGCTAAGAAATTGTTGAGAAGAGAATAAATTTTTCGCAATTCTGCTGCTCCAATCGCTTAAACAGAATGGCCTAGGGAAAAGATACGCATACCGTTGTAATCGGGCGAGTTTCTACTTTCAGACGCAGCAGGAATTTTTGGGTTAGGTCAATCCGTTCGCGAGATATGGGAGTTTGAAGCCAAGAAATGGTTGAGAAGGCAAAAAATTTTTCGCAATTCTGCTGCTCCAAACGCTTAACCAGAATGGCCTTGGGAAAAAATACACACACCGTTGTAATCATGCGAGTTTCTACTTTCAGATGCAATAGGAATTTTTGGGTTAGGTTAATCCGATCGCGAGATATGGGAGTTTGAAGGTAAGAAATGGTTGAGAAGAGAATAAATTTTTCGCAATTCTGCTGCTCCAATCGCTTAAACAGAATGGCCTAGGGAAAAAATACGCATACCGTTGTAATCGGGCGAGTTTCTACTTTCAGACGCAGCAGGAATTTTTGGGTTAGGTCAATCCGTTCGCGAGATATGGGAGTTTGAAGCCAAGAAATGGTTGACAAGACAACAAATTTTTCGCACTTCTGCTGCTCCAATCGCTTAACCAGAATGGCCTAGGGAAAAAATACACATACCATTGTAATCGGGCGAGTTTCTACTTTCAGATGCAATAGACATTTTTGGGTTGGGTCAATCCGTTCGCGAGATATGGGAGTTTGAAGCCATGAAATGGTTGAGAAGAGAATAAATTTTTCGCAATTCTGCTGCTCCAAACGCTTAACCAGAATGGCATAGGGAAAAAATACACCTACCGTTGTAATCGGGCGAGTTTCTACTTTCAGATGCAATAGGAATTTTTGGGATAGGTCAATCCGTTCGCGAGATATGGGAGTTTGAAGCCAAGAAATAGTTGAGGAGGCAAAAAATTTTTCGCAATTCTGCTGCTCCAAACGCTTAACCAGAATGGCCTAGGGAAAAAATAAACATACCGTTGTAAACGGGCGAGTTTCTACTTTCAGATGCAATAGGAATTTTTGGGTTAGGTCAATCCGTTCGCGAGATATGGGAGGTTGAAACCAAGAAATGGTTGAGAGGGCAAAAAATTTTTCGCAATTCTGCTGCTCCAAACGCTTAACCAGAATGGCCTAGGGAAAAAATACACATACCGTTGTAAACGGGCGAGTTTCTACTTTCAGATGCAATAGGAATTTTTGGGTTAGGTCAATCCGATCGCGAGATATGGGAGTTTGAAGCTAAGAAATGGTTGAGAAGAGAATAAATTTTTCGCAATTCTGCTGCTCCAATCGCTTAAACAGAATGGCCTAGGGAAAAAATACGCATACCGTTGTAATCGGGCGAGTTTCTACTGTCAGACGCAGCAGGAATTTTTGGGTTAGGTCAATCCGTTCGCGAGATATGGGAGTTTGCAGCCAAGGAATGGTTGACAAGACAACAAATTTTTCGCACTTCTGCTGCTCCAATCGCTTAACCAGAATGGCCTAGGGAAAAAATACACATACCGTTGTAATCGGGCGAGTTTCTACTTTCAGATGTAATACGAATTTTTGTGTTAGGTCAATCCGTTCGAGAGATATGGGAGTTTGAAGCCAAGAAATGGTTGAGAAGGCCCAAAATTTTTCGCAATTCTGCTGCTCCAAACGCTTAACCAGAATGGCCTAGGGAAAAAATACACATACCATTGGAATCGGGCGAGTTTCTACTTTCAGATGCAATAGACATTTTTGGGTTAGGTCAATCCGTTCGCGAGATATGGGAGTTTGAAGCCATGAAATGGTTGAGAAGAGAATAAATTTTTCGCAATTCTGCTGCTCCAAACGCTTAACCAGAATGGCCTAGGGAAAAAATACACATACCGTTGTAAACGGGCGAGTTTCTACTTTCAGACGCAATAGGAATTTTTGGGTTAGGTCAATCCGATCGCGAGATATGGGAGTTTGAAGCTAAGAAATTGTTGAGAAGAGAATAAATTTTTCGCAATTCTGCTGCTCCAATCGCTTAAACAGAATGGCCTAGGGAAAAGATACGCATACCGTTGTAATCGGGCGAGTTTCTACTTTCAGACGCAGCAGGAATTTTTGGGTTAGGTCAATCCGTTCGCGAGATATGGGAGTTTGAAGCCAAGAAATGGTTGAGAAGGCAAAAAATTTTTCGCAATTCTGCTGCTCCAAACGCTTAACCAGAATGGCCTTGGGAAAAAATACACACACCGTTGTAATCATGCGAGTTTCTACTTTCAGACGCAACAGGAATTTTTGGGTTATGTCAATCCGTTAGCGAGATATGGGAGTTTGAAGCCAAGAAATGGTTGACAAGGCAAAAAATTTTTCGCAATTCTGCTGCTCCAAACGCGAAACCAGAATGGCCTAGGGAAAAAGTACACATACCGTTGTAATCGGGCGAGTTTCTACTTTCAGACGCAGCAGGAATTTTTGGGTTATGTCAATCCGTTCGCGAGATATGGGAGTTTGAAGCCAAGAAATGGTTGAGAAAGCCCAAAATTTTTCGCAATTCTGCTGCTCCAAACGCTTAACCAGAATGGCGTAGGGAAAAAATACACATACCGTTGTAAACGGGCGAGTTTCTACTTTCAGATGCAATAGGAATTTTTGGGTTAGGTCAATCCGTTCGCGAGATATGGGAGTTTGAAGCCAAGAAATGGTTGAGGAGGCAAAAAATTTTTCGCAATTCTGCTGCTCCAAACGCTTACCCAGAATGACCTAGGGAAAAAATACACATACCGTTGTAAACGGGCGAGTTTCTACTTTCAGATGCAATAGGAATTTTTGGGTTAGGTCAATCCGTTCGCGAGATGTGGGAGTTTGAAGCCAAGAAATGGTTGAGAAGGCCCAAAATTTTTCGCAATTCTGTTGCTCCAAACGCTTAACCCGAATGGCGTAGGGAAAAAATACACATACCGCTATAATCGTGCGAGTTTCTACTTTCAGACGCAACAGGAATTTTTGGGTTGGGTCAATCCGTTCGCGAGATACGGGAGGTTAAAACCAAGAAATGGTTGAGAACGCAAAAAATTTTTCGCAATTCTGCTGCTCCAAACGCTTAACCAGAATGGCTTAGGGAAAAAATATACATACCGTTGTAATCGTGCGAGTTTCTACTTTCAGACGCAACAGGAATTTTTGGGTTAGGTCAATCCGATCGGGAGATATGGGAGTTTGAAGCTAAGAAATGGTTGAGAAGAGAATAAATTTTTCGCAATTCTGCTGCTCCAATCGCTTAAACAGAATGGCCTAGGGAAAAAATACGCATACCGTTGTAATCGGGCGAGTTTCTACTTTCAGACGCAGCAGGAATTTTTGGGTTAGGTCAATCCGTTCGCGAGATATGGGAGGTTGAAACCAAGAAATGGTTGAGAACGCAAAAAATTTTTCGCACTTCTGCTGCTCCAATCGCTTAACCAGAATGGCCTAGGGAAAAAATACACATACCGTTGTAAACGGGCGAGTTTCTACTTTCAGATGCAATAGGAATTTTTGGGTTAGGTCAATCCGTTCGTGAGATGTGGGAGTTTGAAGCCAAGAAATGGTTGAGAAGGCCCAAAATTTTTCGCAATTCTGTTGCTCCAAACGCTTAACCCGAATGGCGTAGGGAAAAAATACACATACCGTTATAATCGTGCGAGTTTCTACTTTCAGACGCAACAGGAATTTTTGGGTTGGGTCAATCCGTTCGCGAGATATGGGAGGTTGAAACCAAGAAATGGTTGAGAACGCAAAAAATTTTTCGCAATTCTGCTGCTCCAAACGCTTAACCAGAATGGCCTAGGGAAAAAATACACATACCGTTGTAAACGGGCGAGTTTTTACTTTCAGATGCAATAGGAATTTATGGGTTAGGTCAATCCGTTCGCGAGATGTGGGAGTTTGAAGCCAAGAAATGGTTGAGAAGGCCCAAAATTTTTCGCAATTCTGCTGCTCCAAACGCTTAACCAGAATGGCCTAGGGAAAAAATACACATACCGTTGTAAACGGGCGAGTTTCTACTTTCAGATGCAATAGGAATTTTTGGGTTAGGTTAATCCGATCGCGAGATATGGGAGTTTGAAGGTAAGAAATGGTTGAGAAGAGAATAAATTTTTCGCAATTCTGCTGCTCCAATCGCTTAAACAGAATGGCCTAGGGAAAAAATACGCATACCGTTGTAATCGGGCGAGTTTCTACTTTCAGACGCAGCAGGAATTTTTGGGTTAGGTCAATCCGTTCGCGAGATATGGGAGTTTGAAGCCAAGAAATGGTTGACAAGACAACAAATTTTTCGCACTTCTGCTGCTCCAATCGCTTAACCAGAATGGCCTAGGGAAAAAATACACATACCATTGTAATCGGGCGAGTTTCTACTTTCAGATGCAATAGACATTTTTGGGTTGGGTCAATCCGTTCGCGAGATATGGGAGTTTGAAGCCATGAAATGGTTGAGAAGAGAATAAATTTTTCGCAATTCTGCTGCTCCAAACGCTTAACCAGAATGGCATAGGGAAAAAATACACCTACCGTTGTAATCGGGCGAGTTTCTACTTTCAGATGCAATAGGAATTTTTGGGATAGGTCAATCCGTTCGCGAGATATGGGAGTTTGAAGCCAAGAAATAGTTGAGGAGGCAAAAAATTTTTCGCAATTCTGCTGCTCCAAACGCTTAACCAGAATGGCCTAGGGAAAAAATAAACATACCGTTGTAAACGGGCGAGTTTCTACTTTCAGATGCAATAGGAATTTTTGGGTTAGGTCAATCCGTTCGCGAGATATGGGAGGTTGAAACCAAGAAATGGTTGAGAGGGCAAAAAATTTTTCGCAATTCTGCTGCTCCAAACGCTTAACCAGAATGGCCTAGGGAAAAAATACACATACCATTGGAATCGGGCGAGTTTCTACTTTCAGATGCAATAGACATTTTTGGGTTAGGTCAATCCGTTCGCGAGATATGGGAGTTTGAAGCCATGAAATGGTTGAGAAGAGAATAAATTTTTCGCAATTCTGCTGCTCCAAACGCTTAACCAGAATGGCCTAGGGAAAAAATACACATACCGTTGTAAACGGGCGAGTTTCTACTTTCAGACGCAATAGGAATTTTTGGGTTAGGTCAATCCGATCGCGAGATATGGGAGTTTGAAGCTAAGAAATTGTTGAGAAGAGAATAAATTTTTCGCAATTCTGCTGCTCCAATCGCTTAAACAGAATGGCCTAGGGAAAAGATACGCATACCGTTGTAATCGGGCGAGTTTCTACTTTCAGACGCAGCAGGAATTTTTGGGTTAGGTCAATCCGTTCGCGAGATATGGGAGTTTGAAGCCAAGAAATGGTTGAGAAGGCAAAAAATTTTTCGCAATTCTGCTGCTCCAAACGCTTAACCAGAATGGCCTTGGGAAAAAATACACACACCGTTGTAATCATGCGAGTTTCTACTTTCAGATGCAATAGGAATTTTTGGGTTAGGTTAATCCGATCGCGAGATATGGGAGTTTGAAGGTAAGAAATGGTTGAGAAGAGAATAAATTTTTCGCAATTCTGCTGCTCCAATCGCTTAAACAGAATGGCCTAGGGAAAAAATACGCATACCGTTGTAATCGGGCGAGTTTCTACTTTCAGACGCAGCAGGAATTTTTGGGTTAGGTCAATCCGTTCGCGAGATATGGGAGTTTGAAGCCAAGAAATGGTTGACAAGACAACAAATTTTTCGCACTTCTGCTGCTCCAATCGCTTAACCAGAATGGCCTAGGGAAAAAATACACATACCATTGTAATCGGGCGAGTTTCTACTTTCAGATGCAATAGACATTTTTGGGTTGGGTCAATCCGTTCGCGAGATATGGGAGTTTGAAGCCATGAAATGGTTGAGAAGAGAATAAATTTTTCGCAATTCTGCTGCTCCAAACGCTTAACCAGAATGGCATAGGGAAAAAATACACCTACCGTTGTAATCGGGCGAGTTTCTACTTTCAGATGCAATAGGAATTTTTGGGATAGGTCAATCCGTTCGCGAGATATGGGAGTTTGAAGCCAAGAAATAGTTGAGGAGGCAAAAAATTTTTCGCAATTCTGCTGCTCCAAACGCTTAACCAGAATGGCCTAGGGAAAAAATAAACATACCGTTGTAAACGGGCGAGTTTCTACTTTCAGATGCAATAGGAATTTTTGGGTTAGGTCAATCCGTTCGCGAGATATGGGAGGTTGAAACCAAGAAATGGTTGAGAGGGCAAAAAATTTTTCGCAATTCTGCTGCTCCAAACGCTTAACCAGAATGGCCTAGGGAAAAAATACACATACCGTTGTAAACGGGCGAGTTTCTACTTTCAGATGCAATAGGAATTTTTGGGTTAGGTCAATCCGATCGCGAGATATGGGAGTTTGAAGCTAAGAAATGGTTGAGAAGAGAATAAATTTTTCGCAATTCTGCTGCTCCAATCGCTTAAACAGAATGGCCTAGGGAAAAAATACGCATACCGTTGTAATCGGGCGAGTTTCTACTGTCAGACGCAGCAGGAATTTTTGGGTTAGGTCAATCCGTTCGCGAGATATGGGAGTTTGCAGCCAAGGAATGGTTGACAAGACAACAAATTTTTCGCACTTCTGCTGCTCCAATCGCTTAACCAGAATGGCCTAGGGAAAAAATACACATACCGTTGTAATCGGGCGAGTTTCTACTTTCAGATGTAATACGAATTTTTGTGTTAGGTCAATCCGTTCGAGAGATATGGGAGTTTGAAGCCAAGAAATGGTTGAGAAGGCCCAAAATTTTTCGCAATTCTGCTGCTCCAAACGCTTAACCAGAATGGCCTAGGGAAAAAATACACATACCATTGGAATCGGGCGAGTTTCTACTTTCAGATGCAATAGACATTTTTGGGTTAGGTCAATCCGTTCGCGAGATATGGGAGTTTGAAGCCATGAAATGGTTGAGAAGAGAATAAATTTTTCGCAATTCTGCTGCTCCAAACGCTTAACCAGAATGGCCTAGGGAAAAAATACACATACCGTTGTAAACGGGCGAGTTTCTACTTTCAGACGCAATAGGAATTTTTGGGTTAGGTCAATCCGATCGCGAGATATGGGAGTTTGAAGCTAAGAAATTGTTGAGAAGAGAATAAATTTTTCGCAATTCTGCTGCTCCAATCGCTTAAACAGAATGGCCTAGGGAAAAGATACGCATACCGTTGTAATCGGGCGAGTTTCTACTTTCAGACGCAGCAGGAATTTTTGGGTTAGGTCAATCCGTTCGCGAGATATGGGAGTTTGAAGCCAAGAAATGGTTGAGAAGGCAAAAAATTTTTCGCAATTCTGCTGCTCCAAACGCTTAACCAGAATGGCCTTGGGAAAAAATACACACACCGTTGTAATCATGCGAGTTTCTACTTTCAGACGCAACAGGAATTTTTGGGTTATGTCAATCCGTTAGCGAGATATGGGAGTTTGAAGCCAAGAAATGGTTGACAAGGCAAAAAATTTTTCGCAATTCTGCTGCTCCAAACGCGAAACCAGAATGGCCTAGGGAAAAAGTACACATACCGTTGTAATCGGGCGAGTTTCTACTTTCAGACGCAGCAGGAATTTTTGGGTTATGTCAATCCGTTCGCGAGATATGGGAGTTTGAAGCCAAGAAATGGTTGAGAAAGCCCAAAATTTTTCGCAATTCTGCTGCTCCAAACGCTTAACCAGAATGGCCTAGGGAAAAAATACACATACCGTTGTAATTGGGCGAGATTCTACTTTCAGACGCAATAGGAATTTTTGGGTTAGGTCAATCCGTTCGCGAGATATGGGAGTTTGAAGCTAAGAAATGGTTGACAAGACAACAAATTTTTCGCACTTCTGTTGCTCCAATCGCTTAACCAGAATGGCCTAGGGAAAAAATACGCATACCGTTGTAATCGGGGGAGTTTCTACTTTCAGACGCAACAGGAATTTTCGGGTTAGGTCAATCCGATCGGGAGATATGGGAGTTTGAAGCTAAGAAATGGTTGAGAAGAGAATCAATTTTTCGCAATTCTGCTGCTCCAAACGCGAAACCAGAATGGCCTAGGGAAAAAATACACATACCGTTGTAATCGGGCGAGTTTCTACTTTCAGATGCAATAGGAATTTTTGGGTTAGGTCAATCCGTTCGCGAGATATGGGAGTTTGAAGCCAAGAAATGGTTGAGAAGGCCCAAAATTTTTCGCAATTCTTCTGCTCCAAACGCTTAACCAGAATGGCCTTGGGAAAAAATACACACACCGTTGTAACCATGCGAGTTTCTACTTTCAGACGCAACAGGAATTTTTGGGTTATGTCAATCCGTTCGCGAGATAGGGGAGTTTGAAGCCAAGAAATGGTTGACAAGGAAAAAAATTGTTCGCAATTCTGCTGCTCCAAACGCGAAACCAGAATGGCCTAGGGAAAAAGTACACATACCGTTGTAATCGGGCGAGTTTCTACTTTCAGACGCAACAGGAATATTTGGGTTAGGTCAATCCGTTCGCGAGATATGGGAGTATGAAGCCATGAAATGGTTGAGAAGAGAATAAATTTTTCGCAATTCTGCTGCTCCAAACGCTTAACAAGAATGGCATAGGGAAAAAATACACCTACCGTTGTAATCGGGCGAGATTCTACTTTCAGATGCAATAGGAATTTTTGGGTTATGTTAATCCGTTCGCGAGATGTGGGTGTTTGAAGCCAAGAAATGGTTGAGAAGGCCCAAAATTTTTCGCAATTCTGCTGCTCCAAACGCTTAACCCGAATGGCGTAGGGAAAAAATACACATACCGTTATAATCGTGCGAGTTTCTACTTTCAGACGCAACAGGAATTTTTGGGTTGGGTCAATCCGTTCGCGAGATATAGGAGGTTGAAACCAAGAAATGGTTGAGAACGCAAAAAATTTTTCGCACTTCTGCTGCTCCAATCGCTTAACCAGAATGGCCTAGGGAAAAAATACGCATACCGTTGTAATCGGGCGAGTTTCTACTTTCAGACGCAGCAGGAATTTTTGGGTTAGGTCAATCCGTTCGCAAGATATGGGAGTTTGAAGCCAAGAAATGGTTGAGAAGGCAAAAAATTTTTCGCAATTCTGCTGCTCCAAACGCTTAACCAGAATGGCCTAGGGAAAAAGTACACATACCGTTGTAATCGGGCGAGTTTCTACTTTCAGACGCAATAGGAATTTTTGGGTTAGGTCAATCCGTTCGCAAGATATGGGAGTTTGACGCCAAGAAATGGTTGAGAAGAGAATAAATTTGTCGCAATTCTGCTGCTCCAAACGCTTAACCAGAATGGCCTAGGGAAAAAATATACATACGGTTGTAATCGTGCGAGTTTCTACTTTCAGACGCAACAGGAATTTTTGGGTTAGGTCAATCCGATCGCGAGATATGGGAGTTTGAAGCTAAGAAATGGTTGAGAAGAGAATAAATTTTTCGCAATTCTGCTGCTCCAATCGTTTAAACAGAATGGCCTAGGGAAAAAATACGCATACCGTTGTAATCGGGCGAGTTTCTACTTTCAGACAGCAGGAATTTTTGGGTTATGTCAATCCGTTCGCGAGATATGGGAGTTTGAAGCCAAGAAATGGTTGAGAAGGCCCAAAATTTTTCGCAATTCTGCTGCTCCAAACGCTTAACCAGAATGGCCTAGGGAAAAAATACTCATACCGTTGTAATCGTGCGAGTTTCTACTTTCAGACGCAACAGGAATTTTTGGGTTATGTCAATTCGTTCGCGAGATATGGGAGTTTGAAGCCAAGAAATGGTTGACAAGGCAAACAAATTTTCGCAATTCTGCTGCTCCAAACGCGAAACCAGAATGGCCTAGGGAAAAGGTACACATACCGTTGTAATCGGGCGAGTTTCTACTTTCGGACGCAATAGGAATTTTTGGGATAGGTCAATCCGTTCGCGAGATATGGGAGTTTGAAGCTAAGAAATGGTTGACAAGACAACAAATTTTTCGCACTTCTGTTGCTCCAATCGCTTAACCAGAATGGCCTAGGGAAAAAATACGCATACCGTTGTAATCGGGCGTGTTTCTACTTTCAGACGCAGCAGGAATTTTTGGGTTAGGTCAATCCGTTCGCGAGATATGGGAGTTTGAAGCCAAGAAATGGTTGAGAAGGCAAAAAATTTTTCGCAATTCTGCTGCTCCAAACGCTTAACCAGAGTGGCCTAAGGAAAAAATACAAATACCGTTGTAATCGGGCCAGTTTCTACTTTCAGATGCAATAGGAATTTTTGGGTTAGGTCAATCCGTTCGCGAGATATGGGAGTTTGAAGCTAAGAAATGGTTGACAAGACAACAAATTTTTCGCACTTCTGCTGCTCCAATCGCTTAACCAGAATGGCCTAGGGAAAAAATACACATACCGTTGTAATCGGGCGAGTTTCTACTTTCAGATGCAATAGGAATTTTTGGGTTAGGTCAATCCGTTCGCGAGATATGGGAGTTTGAAGCCAAGAAATGGTTGAGAAGGCCCAAAATTTTTCGCAATTCTGCTGCTCCAAACGCTTAACCCGAATGGCGTAGGGAAAAAATACACATACCGTTATAATCGTGCGAGTTTCTACTTTCAGACGCAACAGGAATTTTTGGGTTATGTCAATCCGTTCGCGAGATAGGGGAGTTTGAAGCCAAGAAATGGTTGACAAGGAAAAAAATTGTTCGCAATTCTGCTGCTCCAAACGCGAAACCAGAATGGCCTAGGGAAAAAGTACACATACCGTTGTAATCGGGCGAGTTTCTACTTTCAGACGCAACAGGAATATTTGGGTTAGGTCAATCCGTTCGCGAGATATGGGAGTATGAAGCCATGAAATGGTTGAGAAGAGAATAAATTTTTCGCAATTCTGCTGCTCCAAACGCTTAACAAGAATGGCATAGGGAAAAAATACACCTACCGTTGTAATCGGGCGAGATTCTACTTTCAGATGCAATAGGAATTTTTGGGTTATGTTAATCCGTTCGCGAGATGTGGGAGTTTGAAGCCAAGAAATGGTTGAGAAGGCCCAAAATTTTTCGCAATTCTGCTGCTCCAAACGCTTAACCCGAATGGCGTAGGGAAAAAATACACATACCGTTATAATCGTGCGAGTTTCTACTTTCAGACGCAACAGGAATTTTTGGGTTGGGTCAATCCGTTCGCGAGATATAGGAGGTTGAAACCAAGAAATGGTTGAGAACGCAAAAAATTTTTCGCACTTCTGCTGCTCCAATCGCTTAACCAGAATGGCCTAGGGAAAAAATACGCATACCGTTGTAATCGGGCGAGTTTCTACTTTCAGACGCAGCAGGAATTTTTGGGTTAGGTCAATCCGTTCGCAAGATATGGGAGTTTGAAGCCAAGAAATGGTTGAGAAGGCAAAAAATTTTTCGCAATTCTGCTGCTCCAAACGCTTAACCAGAATGGCCTAGGGAAAAAGTACACATACCGTTGTAATCGGGCGAGTTTCTACTTTCAGACGCAATAGGAATTTTTGGGTTAGGTCAATCCGTTCGCAAGATATGGGAGTTTGACGCCAAGAAATGGTTGAGAAGAGAATAAATTTGTCGCAATTCTGCTGCTCCAAACGCTTAACCAGAATGGCCTAGGGAAAAAATATACATACGGTTGTAATCGTGCGAGTTTCTACTTTCAGACGCAACAGGAATTTTTGGGTTAGGTCAATCCGATCGCGAGATATGGGAGTTTGAAGCTAAGAAATGGTTGAGAAGAGAATAAATTTTTCGCAATTCTGCTGCTCCAATCGTTTAAACAGAATGGCCTAGGGAAAAAATACGCATACCGTTGTAATCGGGCGAGTTTCTACTTTCAGACAGCAGGAATTTTTGGGTTATGTCAATCCGTTCGCGAGATATGGGAGTTTGAAGCCAAGAAATGGTTGAGAAGGCCCAAAATTTTTCGCAATTCTGCTGCTCCAAACGCTTAACCAGAATGGCCTAGGGAAAAAATACTCATACCGTTGTAATCGTGCGAGTTTCTACTTTCAGACGCAACAGGAATTTTTGGGTTATGTCAATTCGTTCGCGAGATATGGGAGTTTGAAGCCAAGAAATGGTTGACAAGGCAAACAAATTTTCGCAATTCTGCTGCTCCAAACGCGAAACCAGAATGGCCTAGGGAAAAGGTACACATACCGTTGTAATCGGGCGAGTTTCTACTTTCGGACGCAATAGGAATTTTTGGGATAGGTCAATCCGTTCGCGAGATATGGGAGTTTGAAGCTAAGAAATGGTTGACAAGACAACAAATTTTTCGCACTTCTGTTGCTCCAATCGCTTAACCAGAATGGCCTAGGGAAAAAATACGCATACCGTTGTAATCGGGCGTGTTTCTACTTTCAGACGCAGCAGGAATTTTTGGGTTAGGTCAATCCGTTCGCGAGATATGGGAGTTTGAAGCCAAGAAATGGTTGAGAAGGCAAAAAATTTTTCGCAATTCTGCTGCTCCAAACGCTTAACCAGAGTGGCCTAAGGAAAAAATACAAATACCGTTGTAATCGGGCCAGTTTCTACTTTCAGATGCAATAGGAATTTTTGGGTTAGGTCAATCCGTTCGCGAGATATGGGAGTTTGAAGCTAAGAAATGGTTGACAAGACAACAAATTTTTCGCACTTCTGCTGCTCCAATCGCTTAACCAGAATGGCCTAGGGAAAAAATACACATACCGTTGTAATCGGGCGAGTTTCTACTTTCAGATGCAATAGGAATTTTTGGGTTAGGTCAATCCGTTCGCGAGATATGGGAGTTTGAAGCCAAGAAATGGTTGAGAAGGCCCAAAATTTTTCGCAATTCTGCTGCTCCAAACGCTTAACCAGAATGGCCTAGGGAAAAAATACACATACCATTGTAATCGGGCGAGTTTCTACTTTCAGATGCAATAGACATTTTTGGGTTAGGTCAATCCGTTCGCGAGATATGGGAGTTTGAAGCCATGAAATAGTTGAGAAGGCAAAAAATTTTTCGTAATTCTGCTGCTCCAAACGCTTAACCAGAATGGTCTAGGGAAAAAATACACATACCGTTGTAAACGGGCGAGTTTCTACTTTCAGATGCAATAGGAATTTTTGGGTTAGGTCAATCCGTTCGCGAGATGTGGGAGTTTGAAGCCAAGAAATGGTTGAGAAGGCCCAAAATTTTTCGCAATTCTGCTTCTCCAAACGCTTAACCCGAATGGCGTAGGGAAAAAATACACATACCGTTATAATCGTGCGAGTTTCTACTTTCAGACGCAACAGGAATTTTTGGGTTGGGTCAATCCGTTCGCGAGATATGGGAGGTTGAATCCAAGAAATGGTTGAGAACGCAAAAAATTTTTCGCAATTCTGCTGCTCCAAACGCTTAACCAGAATGGCCTAGGGAAAAAATATAAATACCATTGTAATCGTGCGAGTTTCTACTTTCAGACGCAACAGGAATTTTTGGGTTAGATCAATCCGATCGCGAGATATGGGAGTCTGAAGCTAAGAAATGGTTGAGAAGAGAATAAATTTTTCGCAATTCTGCTGCTCCAATCGCTTAAACAGAATGGCCTAGGGAAAAAATACGCATACCGTTGTAATCGGGCGAATTTCTACTTTCAGACGGAGCAGGAATTTTTGGGTTAGGTCAATCCGTTCGCGAGATATGGGAGTTTGAAGCCAAGAAATGGTTGAGAAGGCAAAAAATTTTTCGCAATTCTGCTGCTCCAAACGCTTAACCAGAATGGCCTAGGGAAAAAATACACATACCGTTGTAATCGGGCGAGTTTCTACTTTCAGATGCAATAGGAATTTTTGGGTTAGGTCAATCCGTTTGCGAGATATGGGAGTTTGAAGCCAAGAAATGGTTGAGAAGGCAAAAAATTTTTCGTAATTCTGCTGCTCCAAACGCTTAACCAGAATGGCCTAGAGAAAAAATACACATACCGTTGTAAGCGGGCGAGTTTTTACTTTCAGATGCAATAGGAATTTTTGGGTTAGGTCAATCCGTTCGCGAGATGTGGGAGTTTGAAGCCAAGAAATGGTTGAGAAGGCCCAAAATTTTTCGCAATTCGGCTGCTCCAAACGCTTAACCCGAATGGCGTAGGGAAAAAATACGCATACCGTTATAATCGTGCGAGTTTCTACTTTCAGACGCAACAGGAATTTTTGGGTTGGGTCAATCCGTTCGCGAGATATGGGAGGTTGAATCCAAGAAATGGTTGAGAACGCAAAAAATTTTTCGCAATTCTGCTGCTCCAAACGCTTAACCAGAATGGCCTAGGGAAAAAATATACATACCGTTGTAATCGTGCGAGTTTCTACTTTCAGACGCAACAGGAATTTTTGGGTTAGGTCAATCCGATCGCGAGATATGGGAGTTTGAAGCTAAGACATGGTTGAAAAGAGAATAAATTTTTCGCAATTCTGCTGCTCCAATCGCTTAAACAGAATGGCCTAGGGAAAAAATACGCATACCGTTGTAATCGAGCGAGTTTCTACTTTCAGACGCAGCAGGAATTTTTGGGTTAGGTCAATCCGTTCGCGAGATATGGGAGTTTGAAGCCAAGAAATGGTTGAGAAGGCAAAAAATTTTTCGCAGTTCTGCTGCTCCAAACGCTTAACCAGAATGGACTAGGGAAAAAATACACATACCATTGTAATCGGGCGAGTTTCTACTTTCAGACGCAATAGACATTTTTAGGTTAGGTCAATCCGTTCGCGAGATATGGGAGTTTGAAGCCATGAAATGGTTGAGAAGAGAATAAATTTTTCGCAATTCAGCTGCTCCAAACGCTTAACCAGAATGGCATAGGGAAAAAATACACCTACCGTTGTAATCGGGCGAGTTTCTACTTTCAGATGCAATAGGAATTTTTGGGTTAGGTCAATCCGTTTGCGAGATATGGGAGTTTGAAGTCAAGAAATGGTTGAGAAGGCAAAAAATTTTTCGTAATTCTGCTGCTCCAAACGCTTAACCAGAATGGTCTAGGGAAAAAATACACATACCGTTGTAAACGGGCGAGTTTCTACTTTCAGATGCAATAGGAATTTTTGGGTTAGGTCAATCCGTTCGCGAGATGTGGGAGTTTGAAGCCAAGAAATGGTTGAGAAGGCCCAAAATTTTTCGCAATTCTGCTGCTCCAAACGCTTAACCCGAATGGCGTAGGGAAAAAATACACATACCGTTATAATCGTGCGAGTTTCTATTTTCAGACGCAACAGGAATTTTTGGGTTGGGTCAATCCGTTCGCGAGATATGGGAGGTTGAATCCAAGAAATGGTTCAGAACGCAAAAAATTTTTCGCAATTCTGCTGCTCCAATCGCTTAAACAGAATGGCCTAGGGAAAAAATAAGCATACCGTTGTAATCGGGCGAGTTTCTACTTTCAGACGCAGCAGGAATTTTTGGGTTAAGTCAATCCGTTCGCGAGATATGGGAGTTTGAAGCCAAGAAATGGTTGAGAAGGCAAAAAATTTTTCGCAGTTCTGCTGCTCCAAACGCTTAACCAGAATGGCCTAGTGAAAAAATACACATACCATTGTAATCGGGCGAGTTTCTACTTTCAGATGCAATAGACATTTTTGGGTTAGGTCAATCCGTTCGCGAGATATGGGAGTTTGAAGCCATGAAATGGTTGAGAAGGCAAAAAATTTTTCGTAATTCTGCTGCTCCAAACGCTTAACCAGAATGGTCTAGGGAAAAAATACACATACCGTTGTAAACGGGCGAGTTTCTACTTTCATATGCAATAGGAATTTTTGGGTTAGGTCAATCCGTTCGCGAGATGTGGGAGTTTGAAGCAAAGAAATGGTTGAGAAGGCCCAAAATTTTTAGCAATTCTGCTGCACCAAACGCTTAACCCGAATGGCGTAAGGAAAAAATACACATACCGTTATAATCGTGCGAGTTTCTACTTTCAGACGCAACAGGAATTTTTGGGTTGGGTCAATCCGTTCGCGAGATATGGGAGGTTGAATCCAAGAAATGGTTGAGAACGCTAAAAATTTTTCGCAATTCTGCTGCTCCAAACGCTTAACCAGAATGGCCTAGGGAAAAAATACACATACCGTTGTAATCGGGCGAGTTTCTACTTTCAGATGCAATAGGAATTTTTGGGTTAGGTCAATCCGATCGCGAGATATGGGAGTTTGAAGCTAAGAAATGGTTGAGAAGAGAATAAATTTTTCGCAATTCTGCTGCTTCAATCGCTTAAACAGAATGGCCTAGGGAAAAAATACGCATACCGTTGTAATCGGGCGAGTTTCTACTGTCAGACGCAGCAGGAATTTTTGGGTTAGGTCAATCCGTTCGCAAGATATGGGAGTTTGAAGCCAAGAAATGGTTGACTGGACAACAAATTTTTCGCACTTCTGCTGCTCCAATCGCTTAACCAGAATGGCCTAGGGAAAAAATACACATAGCATTGTAATCGGGCGAGTTTCTACTTTCTGATGCAATAGACATTTTTGGGTTATGTCAATCCGTTCGCGAGATATGGGAGTTTGAAGCCATGAAATGGTTGAGAAGTTAATAAATTTTTCGCAATTCTGCTGCTCCAAACGCTTAACCAGAATGGCGTGGGGAAAAAATAAACATACCGTTGTAAACGGGCGAGTTTCTACTTTCAGATGCAATAGGAATTTTTGGGTTAGGTCAATCCGTTCGCGAGATGTGGGAGTTTGAAGCCAAGAAATGGTTGAGAAGGCCCAAAATTTTTCGCAATTCTGTTGCTCCAAACGCTTAACCCGAATGGCGTAGGGAAAAAATACACATACCGTTATAATCGTGCGAGTTTCTACTTTCAGACGCAACAGGAATTTTTGGGTTGGGTCAATCCGTTCGCGAGGTATGGGAGGTTGAAACCAAGAAATGGTTGAGAACGCAAAAAATTTTTCGCATTTCTGCTGCTCCAAACGCTTAAACAGAATGGGCTAGGGAAAAAATACGCATACCGTTGTAATCGGGCGAGTTTCTACTTTCAGACGCAGCAGGAATTTTTGGGTTTGGTCAATCCGTTCGCGAGATATGGGAGGTTGAAACCAAGAAATGGTTGAGAACGCAAAAAATTTTTCGCATTTCTGCTGCTCCAAACGCTTAACCAGAATGGCCTAGGGAAAAAATATACATACCGTTGTAATCGTGCGAGTTTCTACTTTCAGACGCAACAGGAATTTTTGGGTTAGGTCAATCCGATCGCGAGATATGGGAGTTTGAAGCTAAGAAATGGTTGAGAAGAGAATAAATTTTTCGCAATTCTGCTGCTCCAATCGCTTAAACAGAATGGCCTAGGGAAAAAATACGCATACCGTTGTAATCGGGCGAGTTTCTACTTTCAGACGCAATAGGAATTTTTGGGTTAGGTCAATCCGTTCGCGAGATATGGGAGTTTGAAGCCAAGAAATGGTTGACAAGACAACAAATTTTTCGCACTTCTGCTGCTCCAATCGCTTAACCAGAATGGCCTAGGGAAAAAATACACATACCGTTGTAAACGGGCGAGTTTCTACTTTCAGATGCAATAGGAATTTTTGGGTTAGGTCAATCCGATCGCGAGATATGGGAGTTTGAAGCTAAGAAATGGTTGAGAAGAGAATAAATTTTTCGCAATTCTGCTGCTTCAATCGCTTAAACAGAATGGCCTAGGGAAAAAATACGCATACCGTTGTAATCGGGCGAGTTTCTACTGTCAGACGCAGCAGGAATTTTTGGGTTAGGTCAATCCGTTCGCAAGATATGGGAGTTTGAAGCCAAGAAATGGTTGACTGGACAACAAATTTTTCGCACTTCTGCTGCTCCAATCGCTTAACCAGAATGGCCTAGGGAAAAAATGCACATACCATTGTAATCGGGCGAGTTTCTACTTTCTGATGCAATAGACATTTTTGGGTTATGTCAATCCGTTCGCGAGATATGGGAGTTTGAAGCCATGAAATGGTTGAGAAGAGAATAAACTTTTCGCAATTCTGCTGCTCCAAACGCTTAACCAGAATGGCGTGGGGAAAAAATACACATACCGTTGTAAACGGGCGAGTTTCTACTTTCAGATGCAATAGGAATTTTTGGGTTTGGTCAATCCGTTCGCGAGATGTGGGAGTTTGAAGCCAAGAAATGGTTGAGAAGGCCCAAAATTTTTCGCAATTCTGTTGCTCCAAACGCTTAACCCGAATGGCGTAGGGAAAAAATACACATACCGTTATAATCGTGCGAGTTTCTACTTTCAGACGCAACAGGAATTTTTGGGTTGGGTCAATCCGTTCGCGAGGTATGGGAGGTTGAAACCAAGAAATGGTTGAGAACGCAAAAAATTTTTCGCATTTCTGCTGCTCCAAAAGCTTAAACAGAATGGCCTAGGGAAAAAATACGCATACCGTTGTAATCGGGCGAGTTTCTACTTTCAGACGCAATAGGAATTTTTGGGTTAGGTCAATCCGTTCGCGAGATATGGGAGTTTGAAGCCAAGAAATGGTTGACAAGACAACAAATTTTTCGCACTTCTGCTGCTCCAATCGCTTAACCAGAATGGCCTAGGGAAAAAATACACATACCGTTGTAAACGGGCGAGTTTCTACTTTCAGATGCAATAGGAATTTTTGGGTTAGGTCAATCCGATCGCGAGATATGGGAGTTTGAAGCTAAGAAATGGTTGAGAAGAGAATAAATTTTTCGCAATTCTGCTGCTCCAATCGCTTAAACAGAATGGCCTAGGGAAAAAATACGCATACCGTTGTAATCTGGCGAGTTTCTACTTTCAGACGCAGCAGGAATTTTTTGGTTAGGTCAATCCGTTCGCGAGATATGGGAGTTTGAAGCCAAGAAATGGTTGAGGAGGCAAAAAATTTTTCGCAATTCTGCTGCTCCAAACGCTTACCCAGAATGACCTAGGGAAAAAATACACATACCGTTGTAAACGGGCGAGTTTCTACTTTCAGATGCAATAGGAATTTTTGGGTTAGGTCAATCCGTTCGCGAGATGTGGGAGTTTGAAGCCAAGAAATGGTTGAGAAGGCCCAAAATTTTTCGCAATTCTGTTGCTCCAAACGCTTAACCCGAATGGCGTAGGGAAAAAATACACATACCGCTATAATCGTGCGAGTTTCTACTTTCAGACGCAACAGGAATTTTTGGGTTGGGTCAATCCGTTCGCGAGATACGGGAGGTTGAAACCAAGAAATGGTTGAGAACGCAAAAAATTTTTCGCAATTCTGCTGCTCCAAACGCTTAACCAGAATGGCTTAGGGAAAAAATATACATACCGTTGTAATCGTGCGAGTTTCTACTTTCAGACGCAACAGGAATTTTTGGGTTAGGTCAATCCGATCGGGAGATATGGGAGTTTGAAGCTAAGAAATGGTTGAGAAGAGAATAAATTTTTCGCAATTCTGCTGCTCCAATCGCTTAAACAGAATGGCCTAGGGAAAAAATACGCATACCGTTGTAATCCGGCGATTTTCTACTTTCAGACGCAGCAGGAATTTTTGGGTTAGGTCAATCCGTTCGCGAGATATGGGAGGTTGAAACCAAGAAATGGTTGAGAACGCAAAAAATTTTTCGCACTTCTGCTGCTCCAATCGCTTAACCAGAATGGCCTAGGGAAAAAATACACATACCGTTGTAAACGGGCGAGTTTCTACTTTCAGATGCAATAGGAATTTTTGGGTTAGGTCAATCCGTTCGTGAGATGTGGGAGTTTGAAGCCAAGAAATGGTTGAGAAGGCCCAAAATTTTTCGCAATTCTGTTGCTCCAAACGCTTAACCCGAATGGCGTAGGGAAAAAATACACATACCGTTATAATCGTGCGAGTTTCTACTTTCAGACGCAACAGGAATTTTTGGGTTGGGTCAATCCGTTCGCGAGATATGGGAGGTTGAAACCAAGAAATGGTTGAGAACGCAAAAAATTTTTCGCAATTCTGCTGCTCCAAACGCTTAACCAGAATGGCCTAGGGAAAAAATACACATACCGTTGTAAACGGGCGAGTTTTTACTTTCAGATGCAATAGGAATTTATGGGTTAGGTCAATCCGTTCGCGAGATGTGGGAGTTTGAAGCCAAGAAATGGTTGAGAAGGCCCAAAATTTTTCGCAATTCTGCTGCTCCAAACGCTTAACCAGAATGGCCTAGGGAAAAAATACACATACCGTTGTAAACGGGCGAGTTTCTACTTTCAGATGCAATAGGAATTTTTGGGTTAGGTTAATCCGATCGCGCGATATGGGAGTTTGAAGGTAAGAAATGGTTGAGAAGAGAATAAATTTTTCGCAATTCTGCTGCTCCAATCGCTTAAACAGAATGGCCTAGGGAAAAAATACGCATACCGTTGTAATCGGGCGAGTTTCTACTTTCAGACGCAGCAGGAATTTTTTGGTTAGGTCAATCCGTTCGCGAGATATGGGAGTTTGAAGCCAAGAAATGGTTGACAAGACAACAAATTTTTCGCACTTCTGCTGCTCCAATCGCTTAACCAGAATGGCCTAGGGAAAAAATACACATACCATTGTAATCGGGCGAGTTTCTACTTTCAGATGCAATAGACATTTTTGGGTTGGGTCAATCCGTTCGCGAGATATGGGAGTTTGAAGCCATGAAATGGTTGAGAAGAGAATAAATTTTTCGCAATTCTGCTGCTCCAATCGCTTAAACAGAATGGCCTAGTGAAAAGATACGCATACCGTTGTAATCGGGCGAGTTTCTACTTTCAGACGCAGCAGGAATTTTTGGGTTAGGTCAATCCGTTCGCGAGATATGGGAGTTTGAAGCCAAGAAATGGTTGAGAAAGCCCAAAATTTTTCGCAATTCTGCTGCTCCAAACGCTTAACCAGAATGGCCTAGGGAAAAAATACACATACCGTTGTAATTGGGCGAGATTCTACTTTCAGACGCAATAGGAATTTTTGGGTTAGGTCAATCCGTTCGCGAGATATGGGAGTTTGAAGCTAAGAAATGGTTGACAAGACAACAAATTTTTCGCACTTCTGTTGCTCCAATCGCTTAACCAGAATGGCCTAGGGAAAAAATACGCATACCGTTGTAATCGGGGGAGTTTCTACTTTCAGACGCAACAGGAATTTTCGGGTTAGGTCAATCCGATCGGGAGATATGGGAGTTTGAAGCTAAGAAATGGTTGAGAAGAGAATCAATTTTTCGCAATTCTGCTGCTCCAAACGCGAAACCAGAATGGCCTAGGGAAAAAATACACATACCGTTGTAATCGGGCGAGTTTCTACTTTCAGATGCAATAGGAATTTTTGGGTTAGGTCAATCCGTTCGCGAGATATGGGAGTTTGAAGCCAAGAAATGGTTGAGAAGGCCCAAAATTTTTCGCAATTCTGCTGCTCCAAACGCTTAACCAGAATGGCCTTGGGAAAAAATACACACACCGTTGTAACCATGCGAGTTTCTACTTTCAGACGCAACAGGAATTTTTGGGTTATGTCAATCCGTTCGCGAGATAGGGGAGTTTGAAGCCAAGAAATGGTTGACAAGGCAAAAAATTTTTCGCAATTCTGCTGCTCCAAACGCGAAACCAGAATGGCCTAGGGAAAAAGTACACATACCGTTGTAATCGGGCGAGTTTCTACTTTCAGACGCAACAGGAATATTTGGGTTAGGTCAATCCGTTCGCGAGATATGGGAGTTTGAAGCCATGAAATGGTTGAGAAGAGAATAAATTTTTCGCAATTCTGCTGCTCCAAACGCTTAACAAGAATGGCATAGGGAAAAAATACACCTACCGTTGTAATCGGGCGAGATTCTACTTTCAGATGCAATAGGAATTTTTGGGTTATGTTAATCCGTTCGCGAGATGTGGGAGTTTGAAGCTAAGAAATGGTTGAGAAGAGAATAAATTTTTCGCAATTCTGCTGCTCCAATCGTTTAAACAGAATGGCCTAGGGAAAAAATACGCATACCGTTGTAATCGGGCGAGTTTCTACTTTCAGACAGCAGGAATTTTTGGGTTATGTCAATCCGTTCGCGAGATATGGGAGTTTGAAGCCAAGAAATGGTTGAGAAGGCCCAAAATTTTTCGCAATTCTGCTGCTCCAAACGCTTAACCAGAATGGCCTAGGGAAAAAATACTCATACCGTTGTAATCGTGCGAGTTTCTACTTTCAGACGCAACAGGAATTTTTGGGTTATGTCAATTCGTTCGCGAGATATGGGAGTTTGAAGCCAAGAAATGGTTGACAAGGCAAACAAATTTTCGCAATTCTGCTGCTCCAAACGCGAAACCAGAATGGCCTAGGGAAAAGGTACACATACCGTTGTAATCGGGCGAGTTTCTACTTTCGGACGCAATAGGAATTTTTGGGATAGGTCAATCCGTTCGCGAGATATGGGAGTTTGAAGCTAAGAAATGGTTGACAAGACAACAAATTTTTCGCACTTCTGTTGCTCCAATCGCTTAACCAGAATGGCCTAGGGAAAAAATACGCATACCGTTGTAATCGGGCGTGTTTCTACTTTCAGACGCAGCAGGAATTTTTGGGTTAGGTCAATCCGTTCGCGAGATATGGGAGTTTGAAGCCAAGAAATGGTTGAGAAGGCAAAAAATTTTTCGCAATTCTGCTGCTCCAAACGCTTAACCAGAGTGGCCTAAGGAAAAAATACAAATACCGTTGTAATCGGGCCAGTTTCTACTTTCAGATGCAATAGGAATTTTTGGGTTAGGTCAATCCGTTCGCGAGATATGGGAGTTTGAAGCTAAGAAATGGTTGACAAGACAACAAATTTTTCGCACTTCTGCTGCTCCAATCGCTTAACCAGAATGGCCTAGGGAAAAAATACACATACCGTTGTAATCGGGCGAGTTTCTACTTTCAGATGCAATAGGAATTTTTGGGTTAGGTCAATCCGTTCGCGAGATATGGGAGTTTGAAGCCAAGAAATGGTTGAGAAGGCCCAAAATTTTTCGCAATTCTGCTGCTCCAAACGCTTAACCAGAATGGCCTAGGGAAAAAATAAACATACCGTTGTAATCGTGCGAGTTTCTACTGTCAGACGCAACAGAAATTTTTGGGTTATGTCAATCCGTTCGCGAGATATGGGAGTTTGAAGCTAAGAAATGGTTGAGAAGGCAAAAAATTGTTCGCAATTCTGGTGCTCCAATCGCTTAACAAGAATGGCCTAGGGAAAAAATACACATACCGTTGTAAACGGGCGAGTTTCTACTTTCAGATGCAATAGGAATTTTTGGGTTAGGTCAATCCGTTCGCGAGATGTGGGAGTTTGAAGCCATGAAATGGTTGAGAAGAGAATAAATTTTTCGCAATTCTGCTGCTCCAAACGCTTAACAAGAATGGCATAGGGAAAAAATACACCTACCGTTGTAATCGGGCGAGATTCTACTTTCAGATGCAATAGGAATTTTTGGGTTATGTTAATCCGTTCGCGAGATGTGGGAGTTTGAAGCCAAGAAATGGTTGAGAAGGCCCAAAATTTTTCGCAATTCTGCTGCTCCAAACGCTTAACCCGAATGGCGTAGGGAAAAAATACACATACCGTTATAATCGTGCGAGTTTCTACTTTCAGACGCAACAGGAATTTTTGGGTTGGGTCAATCCGTTCGCGAGATATAGGAGGTTGAAACCAAGAAATGGTTGAGAACGCAAAAAATTTTTCGCACTTCTGCTGCTCCAATCGCTTAACCAGAATGGCCTAGGGAAAAAATACGCATACCGTTGTAATCGGGCGAGTTTCTACTTTCAGACGCAGCAGGAATTTTTGGGTTAGGTCAATCCGTTCGCAAGATATGGGAGTTTGAAGCCAAGAAATGGTTGAGAAGGCAAAAAATTTTTCGCAATTCTGCTGCTCCAAACGCTTAACCAGAATGGCCTAGGGAAAAAGTACACATACCGTTGTAATCGGGCGAGTTTCTACTTTCAGACGCAATAGGAATTTTTGGGTTAGGTCAATCCGTTCGCAAGATATGGGAGTTTGACGCCAAGAAATGGTTGAGAAGAGAATAAATTTGTCGCAATTCTGCTGCTCCAAACGCTTAACCAGAATGGCCTAGGGAAAAAATATACATACGGTTGTAATCGTGCGAGTTTCTACTTTCAGACGCAACAGGAATTTTTGGGTTAGGTCAATCCGATCGCGAGATATGGGAGTTTGAAGCTAAGAAATGGTTGAGAAGAGAATAAATTTTTCGCAATTCTGCTGCTCCAATCGTTTAAACAGAATGGCCTAGGGAAAAAATACGCATACCGTTGTAAT
This sequence comes from Ptiloglossa arizonensis, assembly GCF_051014685.1. NCBI lineage: Eukaryota > Metazoa > Arthropoda > Insecta > Hymenoptera > Colletidae > Ptiloglossa > Ptiloglossa arizonensis. Next base: position 694,333 of record NW_027478610.1, on the reverse strand, counting down.
CGGGCGAGTTTCTACTTTCAGACAGCAGGAATTTTTGGGTTATGTCAATCCGTTCGCGAGATATGGGAGTTTGAAGCCAAGAAATGGTTGAGAAGGCCCAAAATTTTTCGCAATTCTGCTGCTCCAAACGCTTAACCAGAATGGCCTAGGGAAAAAATACTCATACCGTTGTAATCGTGCGAGTTTCTACTTTCAGACGCAACAGGAATTTTTGGGTTATGTCAATCCGTTCGCGAGATATGGGAGTTTGAAGCCAAGAAATGGTTGACAAGGCAAACAAATTTTCGCAATTCTGCTGCTCCAAACGCGAAACCAGAATGGCCTAGGGAAAAGGTACACATACCGTTGTAATCGGGCGAGTTTCTACTTTCGGACGCAATAGGAATTTTTGGGATAGGTCAATCCGTTCGCGAGATATGGGAGTTTGAAGCTAAGAAATGGTTGACAAGACAACAAATTTTTCGCACTTCTGTTGCTCCAATCGCTTAACCAGAATGGCCTAGGGAAAAAATACGCATACCGTTGTAATCGGGCGTGTTTCTACTTTCAGACGCAGCAGGAATTTTTGGGTTAGGTCAATCCGTTCGCGAGATATGGGAGTTTGAAGCCAAGAAATGGTTGAGAAGGCAAAAAATTTTTCGCAATTCTGCTGCTCCAAACGCTTAACCAGAGTGGCCTAAGGAAAAAATACAAATACCGTTGTAATCGGGCCAGTTTCTACTTTCAGATGCAATAGGAATTTTTGGGTTAGGTCAATCCGTTCGCGAGATATGGGAGTTTGAAGCTAAGAAATGGTTGAAAAGACAACAAATTTTTCGCACTTCTGCTGCTCCAATCGCTTAACCAGAATGGCCTAGGGAAAAAATACACATACCGTTGTAATCGGGCGAGTTTCTACTTTCAGATGCAATAGGAATTTTTGGGTTAGGTCAATCCGTTCGCGAGATATGGGAGTTTGAAGCCAAGAAATGGTTGAGAAGGCCCAAAATTTTTCGCAATTCTGCTGCTCCAAACGCTTAACCAGAATGGCCTAAGGAAAAAATACAAATACCGTTGTAATCGGGCGGGTTTCTACTTTCAGATGCAATAGGAATTTTTGGGTTAGGTCAATCCGTTCGCGAGATATGGGAGTTTGAAGCCAAGAAATGGTTGAGGAGGCAAAAAATTTTTCGCAATTCTGCTGCTCCAAACGCTTAACCAGAATGGCCTAGGGAAAAAATACACATACCGTTGTAAACGGGCGAGTTTCTACTTTCAGATGCAATAGGAATTTTTGGGTTAGGTCAATCCGTTCGCGAGATGTGGGAGTTTGAAGCCAAGAAATGGTTGAGAAGGCCCAAAATTTTTCGCAATTCTGCTGCTCCAAACGCTTAACCCGAATGGCGTAGGGAAAAAATACACATACCGTTATAATCGTGCGAGTTTCCACTTTCAGACGCAACAGGAATTTTTGGGTTGGGTCAATCCGTTCGCGAGATATGGGAGTTTGAAGCCAAGAAATGGTTGACAAGGCAAAAAAATTTTCGCAATTCTGCTGCTCCAAACGCGAAACCAGAATGGCCTAGGGAAAAGGTACACCTACCGTTGTAATCGGGCGAGTTTCTACTTTCAGACGCAATAGGAATTTTTGGGTTAGGTCAATCCGTTCGCGAGACATGGGAGTTTGAAGCTAAGAAATGGTTGACAAGACAACAAATTTTTCGCACTTCTGTTGCTCCAATCGCGTAACCAGAATCGCCTAGGGAAAAAATACGCATACCATTGTAATCGGGCGAGTTTCTACTTTCAGACGCAGCAGGAATTTTTGGGTTAGGTCAATCCGTTCGCGAGATATGGGAGTTTGAAGCCGAGAAATGGTTGAGAAGGCAAAAAATTTTTCGCAATTCTGCTGCTCCAAACGCTTAACCAGAATGGCCTAGGGAAAAAATACACATACCGTTGTAATCGGGCGAGTTTCTACTTTCAGATGCAATAGGAATTTTTGGGTTAGGTCAATCCGGTCGCGAGATATGGGAGTTTGAAGCTAAGAAATGGTTGAGAAGGCCCAAAATTTTTCGCAATTCTGCTGCTCCAAACGCGAAACGAGAATGGCCTAGGGAGAAAGTACACATACCGTTGTAATCGGGCGAGTTTCTACTTTCAGACGCAATAGGAATTTTTGGGTTAGGTCAATCCGTTCGCGAGATATGGGAGTTTGAAGCTAAGAAATGGTTGACAAGACAACAAATTTTTCGCACTTCTGCTGCTCCAATCGCTTAACCAGAATGGCATAGGGAAAAAATACGCATACCGTTGTAATCGGGCGAGTTTCTACTTTCAGACGCAGCAGGAATTTTTGGGTTAAGTCAATCCGTTCGCGAGATATGGGAGTTCGAAGCCAAGAAATGGTTGAGAAGGCAAAAAATTCTTCGCAATTCTGCTGCTCCAAACGTTTAACCAGAATGGCCTAGGGAAAAATACACATACCGTTGTAATCGGGCAAGTTTCTACTTTCAGATGCAATAGGAATTTTTGGGTTATGTCAATCCGTTCGCGAGATATGAGAGTTTGAAGCCAAGAAATGGTTGAGAAGGCAAAAAATTCTTCGGAATTCTGCTGCTCCAAACGTTTAACCAGAATGGCCTAGGGAAAAAATACACATACCGTTGTAATCGGGCAAGTTTCTACTTTCAGATGCAATAGGAATTTTTGGGTTATGTCAATCCGTTCGCGAGATATGGGAGTTTGAAGCCAAGAAATGGTTGACAAGGCAAAAAATTTTTCGCAATTCTGCTTTCCAAACGCGAAACCAGAATGGCCTAGGGAAAAAGTACACATACCGTTGTAATCGGGCGAGTTTCTACTTTCAGACGCAATAGGAATTTTTGGGTTAGGTCAATCCGTTCGCGAGATATGGGAGTTTGAAGCTAAGAAATGGTTGACAAGACAACAAATTTTTCGCACTTCTGCTGCTCCAATCGCTTAACCAGAATGGCCTAGGGAAAAAATACACATACCGTTGTAATCGGGCGAGTTTCTACTTTCAGATGCAATAGGAATTTTTGGGTTAGGTCAATCCGTTCGCGAGATATGGGAGTTTGAAGCCAAGAAATGGTTGAGAAGGCCCAAAATTTTTCGCAATTCTGCTGCTCCAAACGCTTAACCAGAATGGCCTAGGGAAAAAATAAACATACCGTTGTAATCGTGCGAGTTTCTACTGTCAGACGCAACAGGAATTTTTGGGTTATGTCAATCCGTTCGCGAGATATGGGAGTTTGAAGCTAAGAAATGGTCGAGAAGGCAAAAAATTGTTCGCAATTCTGGTGCTCCAATCGCTTAACAAGAATGGCCTAGGGAAAAAATACACATACCGTTGTAAACGGGCGAGTTTCTACTTTCAGATGCAATAGGAATTTTTGGGTTAGGTCAATCCGTTCGCGAGATGTGGGAGTTTGAAGCCAAGAAATGGTTGAGGAGGCAAAAAATTTTTCGCAATTCTGCTGCTCCAAACGCTTAACCAGAATGGCCTAGGGAAAAAATACACATACCGTTGTAAACGGGCGAGTTTCTACTTTCAGATGCAATAAGAATTTTTGGGTTAGGTCAATCCGTTCGCGAGATGTGGGAGTTTGAAGCCAAGAAATGGTTGAGAAGGCCCAAAATTTTTCGCAATTCTGCTGCTCCAAACGCTTAACCAGAATGGCCTAAGGAAAAAATACAAATACCGTTGTAATCGGGCGAGTTTCTACTTTCAGATGCAATAGGAATTTTTGGGTTAGGTCAATCCGTTCGCGAGATATGGGAGTTTGAAGCCAAGAAATGGTTGAGGAGGCAAAAAATTTTTCGCAATTCTGCTGCTCCAAACGCTTAACCAGAATGGCCTAGGGAAAAAATACACATACCGTTGTAAACGGGCGAGTTTCTACTTTCAGATGCAATAGGAATTTTTGGGTTAGGTCAATCCGTTCGCGAGATGTGGGAGTTTGAAGCCAAGAAATGGTTGAGAAGGCCCAAAATTTTTCGCAATTCTGCTGCTCCAAACGCTTAACCCGAATGGCGTAGGGAAAAAATACACATACCGTTATAATCGTGCGAGTTTCCACTTTCAGACGCAACAGGAATTTTTGGGTTGGGTCAATCCGTTCGCGAGATATGGGAGTTTGAAGCCAAGAAATGGTTGACAAGGCAAAAAAATTTTCGCAATTCTGCTGCTCCAAACGCGAAACCAGAATGGCCTAGGGAAAAGGTACACATACCGTTGTAATCGGGCGAGTTTCTACTTTCAGACGCAATAGGAATTTTTGGGTTAGGTCAATCCGTTCGCGAGACATGGGAGTTTGAAGCTAAGAAATGGTTGACAAGACAACAAATTTTTCGCACTTCTGTTGCTCCAATCGCGTAACCAGAATCGCCTAGGGAAAAAATACGCATACCATTGTAATCGGGCGAGTTTCTACTTTCAGACGCAGCAGGAATTTTTGGGTTAGGTCAATCCGTTCGCGAGATATGGGAGTTTGAAGCCGAGAAATGGTTGAGAAGGCAAAAAATTTTTCGCAATTCTGCTGCTCCAAACGCTTAACCAGAATGGCCTAGGGAAAAAATACACATACCGTTGTAATCGGGCGAGTTTCTACTTTCAGACGCAATAGGAATTTTTGGGTTAGGTCAATCCGTTCGCGAGATATGGGAGTTTGAAGCTAAGAAATGGTTGACAAGACAACAAATTTTTCGCACTTCTGCTGCTCCAATCGCTTAACCAGAATGGCATAGGGAAAAAATACGCATACCGTTGTAATCGGGAGTGTTTCTACTTTCAGACGCAGCAGGAATTTTTGGGTTAAGTCAATCCGTTCGCGAGATATGGGAGTTCGAAGCCAAGAAATGGTTGAGAAGGCAAAAAATTCTTCGCAATTCTGCTGCTCCAAACGTTTAACCAGAATGGCCTAGGGAAAAATACACATACCGTTGTAATCGGGCAAGTTTCTACTTTCAGATGCAATAGGAATTTTTGGGTTATGTCAATCCGTTCGCGAGATATGGGAGTTTGAAGCCAAGAAATGGTTGAGAAGGCAAAAAATTCTTCGGAATTCTGCTGCTCCAAACGTTTAACCAGAATGGCCTAGGGAAAAAATACACATACCGTTGTAATCGGGCAAGTTTCTACTTTCAGATGCAATAGGAATTTTTGGGTTATGTCAATCCGTTCGCGAGATATGGGAGTTTGAAGCCAAGAAATGGTTGACAAGGCAAAAAATTTTTCGCAATTCTGCTTTCCAAACGCGAAACCAGAATGGCCTAGGGAAAAAGTACACATACCGTTGTAATCGGGCGAGTTTCTACTTTCAGACGCAATAGGAATTTTTGGGTTAGGTCAATCCGTTCGCGAGATATGGGAGTTTGAAGCTAAGAAATGGTTGACAAGACAACAAATTTTTCGCAATTCTGCTGCTCCAATCGCTTAACCAGAATGGCATAGGGAAAAAATACGCACACCGTTGTAATCGGGAGAGTTTCTACTTTCAGACGCAGCAGGAATTTTTGGGTTAGGTCAATCCGTTCGCGAGATATGGGAGTTTGAAGCCAAGAAATGGTTGAGAAGGCAACAAATTTTTCGCAATTCTGCTGCTCCAAACGCTTAACCAGAATGGCCTAAGGAAAAAATACAAATACCGTTGTAATCGGGCGAGTTTCTACTTTCAGATGCAATAGGAATTTTTGGGTTAGGTCAATCCGTTCGCGAGATATGGGAGTTTGAAGCCAAGAAATGGTTGAGGAGGCAAAAAATTTTTCGCAATTCTGCTGCTCCAAACGCTTAACCAGAATGGCCTAGGGAAAAAATACACATACCGTTGTAAACGGGCGAGTTTCTACTTTCAGATGCAATAGGAATTTTTGGGTTAGGTCAATCCGTTCGCGAGATGTGGGAGTTTGAAGCCAAGAAATGGTTGAGAAGGCCCAAAATTTTTCGCAATTCTGCTGCTCCAAACGCTTAACCCGAATGGCGTAGGGAAAAAATACACATACCGTTATAATCGTGCGAGTTTCCACTTTCAGACGCAACAGGAATTTTTGGGTTGGGTCAATCCGTTCGCGAGATATGGGAGTTTGAAGCCAAGAAATGGTTGACAAGGCAAAAAAATTTTCGCAATTCTGCTGCTCCAAACGCGAAACCAGAATGGCCTAGGGAAAAGGTACACATACCGTTGTAATCGGGCGAGTTTCTACTTTCAGACGCAATAGGAATTTTTGGGTTAGGTCAATCCGTTCGCGAGATATGGGAGTTTGAAGCTAAGAAATGGTTGACAAGTCAACAAATTTTTCGCAATTCTGCTGCTCCAATCGCTTAACCAGAATGGCATAGGGAAAAAATACGCACACCGTTGTAATCCGGAGAGTTTCTACTTTCAGACCCAGCAGGAATTTTTGGGTTAGGTCAATCCGTTCGCGAGATATGGGAGTTTGAAGCCAAGAAATGGTTGAGAAGGCAAAAAATTTTTCGCAATTCTGCTGCTCCAAACGCTTAACTAGAATGGCCTAAGGAAAAAATACAAATACCGTTGTAATCGGGCGAGTTTCTACTTTCAGATGCAATAGGAATTTTTGGGTTAGGTCAATCCGTTCGCGAGATATGGGAGTTTGAAGCTAAGAAATGGTTGACAAGACAACAAATTTTTCGCACTTCTGCTGCTCCAAACGCTTAACCAGAATGGCCTAAGGAAAAAATACAAATACCGTTGTAATCGGGCGAGTTTCTACTTTCAGACGCAATAGGAATTTTTGGGTTAGGTCAATCCGTTCGCGAGATATGGGAGTTTGAAACTAAGAAATGGTTGACAAGACAACAAATTTTTCGCACTTCTGCTGCTCCAATCGCTTAACCAGAATGGCCTAGGGAAAAAATACGCATACCGTTGTAATCGGGCGAGTTTATACTTTCAGACGCAGCAGGAATTTTTGGGTTAGGCCAATCCGTTCGCGAGATATGGGAGTTTGAAGCCAAGAAATGGTTGAGAAGGCAAAAAAATTTTCGCAATTCTGCTGCTCCAAACGCTTAACCAGAATGGCCTAGGGAAAAAATACACATACCGTTGTAATCGGGCGAGTTTCTACTTTCAGACGCAATAGGAATTTTTGGGTTAGGTCAATCCGTTCGCGAGATATGGGAGTTTGAAACTAAGAAATGGTTGACAAGACAACAAATTTTTCGCAATTCTACTGCTCCAATCGCTTAACCAGAATGGCCTAGGGAAAAAATACGCATACCTTTGTAATCGGGCGAGTTTCTACTTTCAGACGCAGCAGGAATTTTTGGGTTAGGTCAATCCGTTCGCGAGATATGGGAGTTTGAAGCCAAGAAATGGTTGAGAACGCAAAAAATTTTTCGCAATTCTGCTGCTCCAAACGCTTAACCAGAATGGCCTAGGGAAAAAATACGCATACCGTTGTAATCGGGCGAGTTTCTACTTTCAGACGCAGCAGGAATTTTTGGGTTAGGTCAATCCGTTCGCGAGATATGGGAGTTTGAAGCCAAGAAATGGTTGAGAAGGCAAAAAATTTTTCGCAATTCTGCTGCTCCAAACGCTTAACCAGAATGGCCTAGGGAAAAATACGCTTACCGTTGTAATCGGGCGAGTTTCTACTTTCAGACGCAGCAGGAATTTTTGGGTTATGTCAATCCGTTCGCGAGATATGGGAGTTTGAAGCCAAGAAATGGTTGAGAAGGCCCAAAATTTTTCGCAATTCTGCTGCTCCAAACGCTTAACCAGAATGGCCTAGGGAAAAAATACGCATACCGTTGTAATCGTGCGAGTTTCTACTTTCAGACGCAACAGGAATTTTTGGGTTATGTCAATCCGTTCGCGAGATATGGGAGTTTGAAGCTAAGAAATGGTTGACAAGACAACAAATTTTTCGCAATTCTGCTGCTCTAATCGTTTAAACAGAATGGCCTAGGGAAAAAATACGCATACCGTTGTAATCGGGCGAGTTTCTACTTTCAGACGCAATAGGAAATTTTGGGTTAGGTCAATCCGTTCGCGAGATATGGGAGTTTGAAGCTAAGAAATGGTTGACAAGACAACAAATTTTTCGCACTTGTGCTGCTCCAATCGCTTAACTAGAATGGCCAAGGGAAAAAGTACACATACCGTTGTAATCGGGCGAGTTTCCACTTTCAGATGCAATACGAATTTTTGGGTTAGGTCAATCCGGTCGCGAGATATGGGAGTTTGAAGCCAAGAAATGGTTGAGAAGGCCCAAAATTTTTCGCAATTCTGCTGCTCCAAACGCTTAACCTGAATGGCCTAGGGAAAAAATACACATACCGTTGTAATCGGGCGAGTTTCTACTTTCAGATGCAATAGGAATTTTGGGGTTATGTCAATCCGGTCGCGAGATATGGGAGTTTGAAGCCAAGTAATGGTTGAGAAGGCCCAAAATTTTTCGCAATTCTGCTGCTGCAAACGCGAAACCAGAATGGCCTAGGGAAAAAGTACACATACCGTTGTAATCGGGCGAGTTTCTACTTTCAGACGCAATAGGAATTTTTGGGTTAGGTCAATCCGTTCGCGAGGTATGGGAGTTTGAAGCTAAGAAATGGTTGACAAGACAACAAATTTTTCGCACTTCTGCTGCTCCAAACGCTTAACCAGAATGGCCTAAGGAAAAAATACAAATACCGTTGTAATCGGGCGAGTTTCTACTTTCAGTCGCAGCAGGAATTTTTGGGTTAGGTCAATCCGTTCGCGAGATATGGGAGTTTGAAGCCAAGAAATGGTTGAGAAGGCAAAAAATTTTTCGCAATTCTGCTGCTCCAAACGCTTAACCAGAATGGCCTAGGGAAAAATACGCTTACCGTTGTAATCGGGCGAGTTTCTACTTTCAGACGCAGCAGGAATTTTTGGGTTATGTCAATCCGTTCGCGAGATATGGGAGTTTGAAGCCAAGAAATGGTTGAGAAGGCCCAAAATTTTTCGCAATTCTGCTGCTCCAAACGCTTAACCAGAATGGCCTAGGGAAAAAACACGCATACCGTTGTAATCGTGCGAGTTTCTACTTTCAGACGCAACAGGAATTTTTGGGTTATGTCAATCCGTTCGCGAGATATGGGAGTTTGAAGCTAAGAAATGGTTGACAAGACAACAAATTTTTCGCAATTCTGCTGCTCCAATCGTTTAAACAGAATGGCCTAGGGAAAAAATACGCATACCGTTGTAATCGGGCGAGTTTCTACTTTCAGACGCAATAGGAAATTTTGGGTTAGGTCAATCCGTTCGCGAGATATGGGAGTTTGAAGCTAAGAAATGGTTGACAAGACAACAAATTTTTCGCACTTGTGCTGCTCCAATCGCTTAACCATAATGGCCTAGGGAAAAAATACGCACACCGTTGTAATCGGGCGAGTTTCTACTTTCAGACGCAGCAGGAATTTTTGGGTTAGGTCAATCCGTTCGCGAGATATGGGAGTTTGAAGCCAAGAAATGGTTGAGAAGGCAAAAAATTTTTCGCAATTCTGCTGCTCCAAACGCTTAACCAGAATGGCCAAGGGAAAAAGTACACATACCGTTGTAATCGGGCGAGTTTCCACTTTCAGATGCAATACGAATTTTTGGGTTAGGTCAATCCGGTCGCTAGATATGGGAGTTTGAAGCCAAGAAATGGTTGAGAAGGCCCAAAATTTTTCGCAATTCTGCTGCTCCAAACGCTTAACCTGAATGGCCTAGGGAAAAAATACACATACCGTTGTAATCGGGCGAGTTTCTACTTTCAGATGCAATAGGAATTTTGGGGTTATGTCAATCCGGTCGCGAGATATGGGAGTTTGAAGCCAAGTAATGGTTGAGAAGGCCCAAAATTTTTCGCAATTCTGCTGCTGCAAACGCGAAACCAGAATGGCCTAGGGAAAAAGTACACATACCGTTGTAATCGGGCGAGTTTCTACTTTCAGACGCAATAGGAATTTTTGGGTTAGGTCAATCCGTTCGCGAGATATGGGAGTTTGAAGCTAAGAAATGGTTGACAAGACAACAAATTTTTCGCACTTCTGCTGCTCCAAACGCTTAACCAGAATGGCCTAAGGAAAAAATACAAATACCGTTGTAATCGGGCGAGTTTCTACTTTCAGACGCAATAGGAATTTTTGGGTTAGGTCAATCCGTTCGCGAGATATGGGAGTTTGAAACCAAGAAATGGTTGACAAGACAACAAATTTTTCGCACTTCTGCTGCTCCAAACGTTTAACCAGAATGGCCTAGGGAAAAAGTACACATACCGTTGTAATCGGGCGAGTTTCTACTTTCAGATGCAATAGGAATTTTTGGGTTAGGTCAATCCGGTCGCGAGATATGGGAGTTTGAACCCAAGAAATGGTTGAGAAGGCCCAAAATTTTTCGCAATTCTGCTGATCCAAACGCTTAACCAGAATGGCCTAGGGAAAAAATACACATACCGTTGTAATCGGGCGAGTTTCTACTTTCAGATGCAATAGGAATTTTTGGGTTAGGTCAATCCGGTCGCGAGATATGGGAGTTTGAAGCCAAGAAATGGTTGAGAAGGCCCAAAATTTTTCGCACTTCTGCTGCTCCAATCGCTTAACCAGAATGGCCTAGCGAAAAAGTACGCATACCGTTGTAATCGGGCGAGTTTCTACTTTCAGACGCAGCAGGAATTTTTGGGTTAGGTCAATCCGTTCGCGAGATATGGGAGTTTGAAGCCAAGAAATGGTTGAGAAGGCAAAAAATTTTTCGCAATTCTGCTGCTCCAAACGCTTAACCAGAATGGCCTAGGGAAAAAATACACATACCGTTGTAATCGGGCGAGTTTCTACTTTCAGATGCAATAGGAATTTTTGGGTTAGGTCAATCCGGTCGCGAGATATGAGAGTTTGAAGCCAAGAAATGGTTGAGAATGCCCGAACTTTTTCGCAATTCTGCTGCTCCAAACGCTTAACCAGAATGGCCTAGGGAAAAAATACGCATACCGTTGTAATCGTGCGAGTTTCTACTTTCAGACGCAACAGGAATTTTTGGGTTATGTCAATCCGTTCGCGAGATATGGGAGTTTGAAGCTAAGAAATGGTTGACAAGACAACAAATTTTTCGCAATTCTGCTGCTCCAATCGTTTAAACAGAATGGCCTAGGGAAAAAATACGCATACCGTTGTAATCGGGCGAGTTTCTACTTTCAGACGCAGCAGGAATTTTTGGGTTAGGTCAATCCGTTCGCGAGATATGGGAGTTTGAAGCTAAGAAATGGTTGACAAGACAACAAATTTTTCGCACTTCTGCTGCTCCAATCGCTTAACCAGAATGGCCTAGGGAAAAAATACGCATACCGTTGTAATCGGGCGAGTTTCTACTTTCAGACGCAGCAGGAATTTTTGGGTTAGGTCAATCCGTTCGCGAGATATGGGAGTTTGAAGCCAAGAAATGGTTGAGAAGGCAAAAAATTTTTCGCAATTCTGCTGCTCCAAACGCTTAACCAGAATGGCCTAGGGAAAAAATACACATACCGTTGTAATCGGGCGAGTTTCTACTTTCAGATTCAATAGGAATTTTTGGGTTAGGTCAATCCGTTCGCGAGATATGGGAGTTTGAAGCCAAGAAATGGTTGAGAAGGCCCAAAATTTTTCGCAATTCTGCTGCTCCAAACGCTTAACCAGAATGGCCTAGGGAAAAAATACACATACCGTTGTAATCGTGCGAGTGTCTACTTTCAGACGCAACAGGAATTTTGGGTTATGTCAATCCGTTCGCGAGATATGGGAGTTTGAAGCCAAGAAATGGTTGACAAGGAAAAAAATTTTTCGCAATTCTGCTGCTCCAAACGCGAAACCAGAATGGCCTAGGGAAAAAGGACACATACCGTTGTAATCGGGCGAGTTTCTACTTTCAGACGCAACAGGAATTTTTGGTTTGGGTCAATCCGTTCGCGTAATATGGGAGTTTGAATCCAAGAAATGGTTGACAAGGCAAAAAATTTTTCGCAATTCTGCTGCTCCAAACGCGAAACAAGAATGGCCTAGGAAAAAAATACACATACCGTTGGAATCGGGCGAGTTTCTACCTTCAGATGCAATAAGAATTTTTGGGTTAGGTCAATCCGTTCGCGAGATGTGGGAGTTTGAAGCTAAGAAATGGTTGAGAAGAGAATAAATTTTTCGCAATTCTGCTGCCCCAAACGCTTAACCAGAATGGCATAGGGAAAAAATACACCTACCGTTGTAATCGGGCGAGTTTCTACTTTCAGATGCAATAGGAATTTTTGGGTTAGGTCAATCCGGTCGCGAGATATGGGACTTTGAAGCCAAGTAATGGTTGAGAAGGCCCAAAATTTTTCGCAATTCTGCTGCTCCAAACGCGAAACCAGAATGGCCTAGGGAAAAAGTACACATACCGTTGTAATCGGGCGAGTTTCTATTTTCAGACGCAGTAGGAATTTTTGGGTTAGGTCAATCCGTTCGCGAGATATGGGAGTTTGAAGCTAAGAAATGGTTGACAAGACAACAAATTTTTCGCACTTGAGCTGCTCCAATCGCTTAACAATAATGGCCTAGGGAAAAAATACGCATACCGTTGTAATCGGGCGAGTTTCTACTTTCAGACGCAGCAGGAATTTTTGGGTTAGGTCAATCCGTTCGCGAGATATGGGAGTTTGAAGCCAAGAAATGGTTGAGAAGGCAAAAAATTTTTCGCAATTCTGCTGCTCCAAACGCTTAACCAGAATGGCCTAGGGAAAAAGTACACATACCGTTGTAATCGGGCGAGTTTCTACTGTCAGATGCAATAGGAATTTTTGGGTTAGGTCAATCCGGTCGCGAGATATGGGAGTTTGAAACCAAGAAATGGTTGAGAAGGCCCAAAATTTTTCGCAATTCTGCTGCTCCAAACGCTTAACGAGAATGGCCTAGGGAAAAAATACACATAACGTTGTAATCGGGCGGGTTTCTACTTTCAGATGCAATAGGAATTTTTGGGTTAGGTCAATCCGGTCGCGAGATATGGGAGTTTGAAGCCAAGAAATGGTTGAGAAGGTCCAAAATTTTTCGCAATTCTGCTGCTCCAAACGCTTAACCAAAATGGCCTAGGGAAAAAATGCACATACCGTTGTAATCGTGCGAGTTTCTACTTTCAGACGCAATAGGAATTTTTTGGTTAGGTCAATCCGTTCGCGAGATATGGGAGTTTGAAGCTAAGAAATGGTTGACAAGACAACAAATTTTTCGCACTTCTGCTGCTCCAAACGCTTAACCAGAATGGCCTAAGGAAAAAATACAAATACCGTTGTAATCGGGCGAGTTACTACTTTCAGACGCAATAGGAATTTTTGGGTTAGGTCAATCCGTTCGCGAGATATGGGAGTTTGAAACTAAGAAATGGTTGACAAGACAACAAATTTTTCGCACTTCTGCTGCTCCAATCGCTTAACCGGTATGGCCTAGGGAAAAAATACGCATACCGTTGTAATCGGGCGAGTTTCTACTTTCAGACGCAGCAGGAATTTTTGGGTTAGGTCAATCCGTTCGCGAGATATGGGAGTTTGAGCCAAGAAATGGTTGAGAAGGCAAAAAATTTTTCGCAATTCTGGTGCTCCAAACGCTTAACCAGAATGGCCTAGGGAAAAAATACACATACCGTTGTAATCGGGCGAGTTTCTACTTTCAGATGCAATAGGAATTTTTGGGTTAGGTCAATCTGGTCGCGAGATATGGGAGTTTGAAGCCAAGAAATGGTTGAGAAGGCCCAAAATTTTTCGCAATTCTGCTGCTCCAATCGCTTAAGCAGAATGGCCTAGGGAAAAAGTACACATACCGTTGTAATCGGGCGAGTTTCTACTTTCAGATGCAATAGGAATTTTTGGGTTGGGTCAATCCGGTCGCGAGATATGGGAGTTTGAAGCCAAGAAATGGTTGAGAAGGTCCAAAATTTTTCGCAATTCTGCTGCTCCAAACGCTTAACCAAAATGGCCTAGGGAAAAAATGCACATACCGTTGTAATCGTGCGAGTTTCTACTTTCAGACGCAAGAGGAATTTTTGGGTTATGTCAATCCGTTCGCGAGATATGGAAGTTTGAAGCCAAGAAATGGTTGACAAGGCAAAAAATTTTTCGCAATTCTGCTGCTCCAAACGCGAAACCAGAATGGCCTAGGGAAAAAGTACACATACCGTTGTAATCGGGCGAGTTTCTACTTTCAGACGCAATAGGAATTTTTGGGTTAGGTTAATCCGTTCGCGAGATATGGGAGTTTGAAACTAAGAAATGGTTGACAAGACAACAAATTTTTCGCAATTCTTCTGCTCCAATCGCTTAACCAGAATGGCCTAGGGAAAAAATACGCATACCGTTGTAATCGGGCGAGTTTCTACTTTCAGACGCAGCAGGAATTTTTGGGTTAGGTCAATCCGTTCGCGAGATATGGGAGTTTGAAGCCAAGAAATGGTTGAGAAGGCAAAAAATTTTTCGCAATTCTGCTGCTCCAAACGCTTAACCAGAATGGCCTAGGGAAAAAATACACATACCGTTGTAATCGGGCGAGTTTCTGCTTTCAGATGCAATAGGAATTTTGGGGTTAGGTCAATCCGGTCGCGAGATATGGGAGTTTGAAGCCAAGAAATGGTTGAGAATGCCCAAACTTTTTCGCAATTCTGCTGCTCCAAACGCTTAACCAGAATGGCCTAGGGAAAAAATACACATACCGTTGTAATCGTGCGAGTTTCTACTTTCAGACGCAATAGGAATTTTTGAGTTAGGTCAATCCGTTCGCGAGATATGGGAGTTTGAAGCTAAGAAATGGTTGACAAGACAACAAATTTTTCGCACTTCTGCTGCTCCAATCGCTTAACCAGAATGGCCTAGGGAAAAAATACGCATACCGTTGTAATCGGGCGAGTTTCTACTTTCAGACGCAGCAGGAATTTTTGGGTTAGGTCAATCCGTTCGCGAGATATGGGAGTTTGAAGCCAAGAAATGGTTGAGAAGGCAAAAAATTTTTCGCAATTCTGCTGCTCCAAACGCTTAACCAGAATGGCCTAGGGAAAAAATACACATACCGTTGTAATCGGGCGAGTTTCTGCTTTCAGATGCAATAGGAATTTTGGGGTTAGGTCAATCCGGTCGCGAGATATGGGAGTTTGAAGCCAAGAAATGGTTGAGAATGCCCAAACTTTTTCGCAATTCTGCTGCTCCAAACGCTTAACCAGAATGGCCTAGGGAAAAAATACACATACCGTTGTAATCGTGCGAGTTTCTACTTTCAGACGCAACAGGAATTTTTGGGTTATGTCAATCCGTTCGCGAGATATGGGAGTTTGAAGTCAAGAAATGGTTGGCAAGGCAAAAAATTTTTCGCAATTCTGCTGCTCCAAACGCGAAACCAGAATGGCCTAGGGAAAAAGTACACATACCGTTGTAATCGGGCGAGTTTCTACTTTCAGACGCAATAGGAATTTTTGGCTTAGGTCAATCCGTTCGCGAGATATGGGAGTTTGAAGCTAAGAAATGGTTGACAAGACAACAAATTTTTCGCACTTCTGCTGCTCCAATCGCTTAACCAGAATGGCCTAGCGAAAAAATACGCATACCGTTGTAATCGGGCGAGTTTCTACGTTCAGATTCAATAGGAATTTTTGGGTTAGGTCAATCCGTTCGCGAGATATGGGAGTTTGAAGCCAAGAAATGGTTGAGGAGGCCCAAAATTTTTCGCAATTCTGCTGATCCAAACGCTTAACCAGAATGGCCTAGGGAAAAAATACACATACCGTTGTAATCGTGCGAGTTTCTACTTTCAGACGCAACAGGAATTTTTGGTTTGGGTCAATCCGTTCGCGTAATATGGGAGTTTGAAGCCAAGAAATGGTTGACAAGGCAAAAAATTTTTCGCAAACCTGCTGCTCCAAACGCGAAACAAGAATGCCCTAGGGAAAAAATACACATACCGTTGGAATCGGGCGAGTTTCTACCTTCAGATGCAATAGGAATTTTTGGGTTAGGTCAATCCGTTCGCGAGATGTGGGAGTTTGAAGCTAAGAAATGGTTGAGAAGAGAATAAATTTTTGGCAATTCTGCTGCCCCAAACGCTTAACCAGAATGGCATAGGGAAAAAATACACCTACCGTTGTAAACGCGCGAGTTTCTACTTTCAGACGCAATAGGAATTTTTGGGTTAGGTCAATCCGTTCGCGAGATATGGGAGTTTGAAACTAAGAAATGGTTGACAAGACAACAAATTTTTCGCAATTCTGCTGCTCCAAACGCTTAACCAGAATGGCCTAGGGAAAAAATACACATACCGTTGTAATCGGGCGAGTTTCTACTTTCAGATTCAATAGGAATTTTTGGGTTAGGTCAATCCGTTCGCGAGATATGGGAGTTTGAAGCCAAGAAATGGTTGAGAAGGCCCAAAATTTTTCGCACTTCTGCTGCTCCAATCGCTTAACCAGAATGGCCTAGGGAAAAAGTACACATATCGTTGTAATCGGGCGAGTTTCTACTTTCAGATGCAATAGGAATTTTTGGGTTAGGTCAATCCGTTCGCGAGATATGGGAGTTTGAAGCTAAGAAATGGTTGACAAGACAACAAATTTTTCGCACTTCTGCTGCTCCAAACGCTTAACCAGAATCGCCTAGGGAAAAAATACGCATACCGTTGTAATCGGGCGAGTTTCTACTTTCAGACGCAATAGGAATTTTTGGGTTAGGTCAATCCGTTCGCGAGATATGGGAGTTTGAAACTAAGAAATGGTTGACAAGACAACAAATTTTTCGCACTTCTGCTGCTCCAATCGCTTAACCAGAATGGCCTAGGGAAAAAATACGCATACCGTTGTAATCGGGCGAGTTTCTACTTTCAGACGCAGCAGGAATTTTTGGGTTAGGTCAATCCGTTCGCGAGATATGGGAGTTTGAAGCCAAGAAATGGTTGAGAAGGCAAAAATTTTTTCGCAATTCTGGTGCTCCAAACGCTTTACCAGAATGGCCTAGGGAAAAAATACACATACCGTTGTAATCGGGCGAGTTTCTACTTTCAGATGCAATAGGAATTTTTGGGTTAGGTCAATCCGGTCGCGAGATATTGGAGTTTGAAGCCAAGAAATGGTTGAGAAGGCCCAAAATTTTTCGCACTTCTGCTGCTCCAATCGCTTAACCAGAATGGCCTAGGGAAAAAGTACACATACCGTTGTAATCGGGCGAGTTTCTACTTTCAGATGCAATAGGAATTTTTGGGTTAGGTCAATCCGGTCGCGAGATATGGGAGTTTGAAGCCAAGAAATGGTTGAGAAGGCCGAAAATTTTTCGCAATTCTGCTGCTCCAAACGCTTAACCAGAATGGCCTAGGGAAAAAATACACATACCGTTGTAATCGGGCGAGTTTCTACTTTCGGATGCAATAGGAATTTTTGGGTTAGGTCAATCCGGTCGCGAGATATGGGAGTTTGAAGCCAAGAAATGGTTGAGAAGGCAAAAAATTTTTCGCACTTCTGCTGCTCCAATCGCTTAACCAGAATGGCCTAAGGAAAAAATACAAATACCGTTGTAATCGGGCGAGTTTCTACTTTCAGACGCAGCAGGAATTTTTGGGTTAGGTCAATCCGTTCGCGAGATATGGGAGTTTGAAGCCAAGAAATGGTTGAGAAGGCAAAAAATTTTTCGCAATTTTGCTGCTCCAAACGCTTAACCAGAATGGCCTAGGGAAAAAATACGCATACCGTTGTAACCGGGCGAGTTTCTACTTTCAGACGCAGCAGGAATTTTTGGGTTAGGTCAATCCGTTCGCGAGATATGGGAGTTTGAAGCCAAGAAATGGTTGAGAAGGCAAAAAATTTTTCGCAATTCTGCTGCTCCAAACGCTTAACCAGAATGGCCTAGGGAAAAAATACACATACCGTTGTAATCGGGCGAGTTTCTACTTTCAGATTCAATAGGAATTTTTGGGTTAGGTCAATCCGTTCGCGAGATATGGGAGTTTGAAGCCAAGAAATGGTTGACGAGGCCCAAAATTTTTCGCAATTCTGCTGCTCCAAACGCTTAACCAGAATGGCCTAGGGAAAAAATACACATACCGTTGTAATCGTGCGAGTTTCTACTTTCAGACGCAACAGGAATTTTTGGGTTATGTCAATCCGTTCGCGAGATATGGGAGTTTGAAGCCAAGAAATGGTTGACAAGGCAAAAAATTTTTCGCAATTCTGCTGCTCCAAACGCGAAACCAGAATGGCCTAGGGAAAAAGTACACATACCGTTGTAATCGGGCGAGTTTCTACTTTCAGACGCAACAGGAATTTTTGGTTTGGGTCAATCCGTTCGCGTAATATGGGAGTTTGAAGCCAAGAAATGGTTGACAAGGCAAAAAATTTTTCGCAATTCTGCTGCTCCAAACGCGAAACAAGAATGGCCTAGGGAAAAAATACACATACCGTTGGAATCGGGCGAGTTTCTACCTTCAGATGCAATAAGAATTTTTGGGTTAGGTCAATCCGTT
Organism: Ptiloglossa arizonensis; assembly: GCF_051014685.1. Classification (NCBI taxonomy): domain Eukaryota; kingdom Metazoa; phylum Arthropoda; class Insecta; order Hymenoptera; family Colletidae; genus Ptiloglossa; species Ptiloglossa arizonensis. Next base: position 675,879 of record NW_027478610.1, on the reverse strand, counting down.
CGCGAGATGTGGGAGTTGAAGCTAAGAAATGGTTGAGAAGAGAATAAATTTTTGGCAATTCTGCTGCCCCAAACGCTTAACCAGAATGGCATAGGGATAAAATACACCTACCGTTGTAATCGGGCGAGTTTCTACTTTCAGATGCAATAGGAATTTTTGGGTTAGGTCAATCCGGTCGCGAGATATGGGAGTTTGAAGCCAAGTAATGGTTGAGAAGGCCCAAAATTTTTCGCAATTCTGCTGCTCCAAACGCGAAACCAGAATGGCCTAGGGAAAAAATACACATACCGTTGTAATCGTGCGAGTTTCTACTTTCAGACGCAACAGGAATTTTTGGGTTATGTCAATCCGTTCGCGAGATATGGGAGTTTGAAGCCAAGAAATGGTTGACAAGGCAAAAAATTTTTCGCAATTCTGCTGCTCCAAACGCGAAACCAGAATGGCCTAGGGAAAAAGTACACATACCGTTGTAATCGGGCGAGTTTCTACTTTCAGACGCAACAGGAATTTTTGGTTTGGGTCAATCCGTTCGCGTAATATGGGAGTTTGAAGCCAAGAAATGGTTGACAAGGCAAAAAATTTTTCGCAATTCTGCTGCTCCAAACGCGAAACAAGAATGGCCTAGGCAAAAAATACACATACCGTTGGAATCGGGCGAGTTTCTACCTTCAGATGCAATAAGAATTTTTGGGTTAGGTCAATCCGTTCGCGAGATGTGGGAGTTTGAAGCTAAGAAATGGTTGAGAAGAGAATAGATTTTTCGCAATTCTGCTGCCCCAAACGCTTAACCAGAATGGCATAGGGAAAAAATACACCTACCGTTGTAATCGGGCGAGTTTCTACTTTCAGATGCAATAGGAATTTTTGGGTTAGGTCAATCCGTTCGCGAGATATGGGAGTTTGAATCTAAGAAATGGTTGAGAAGAGAATAAATTTTTCGCAATTCTGCTGCTCCAATCGCTGAACCAGAAGGGCCTAGGGAAAAAGGACACATACTGTTGTAATCGGGCGAGTTTCTACTTTCAGACGCAACAGGAATTTTTGGTTTGGGTCAATCCGTTCGCGTAATATGGGAGTTTGAAGCCAAGAAATGGTTGACAAGGCAAAAAATTTTTCGCAATTCTGCTGCTCCAAACGCGAAACAAGAATGGCCTAGGGAAAAAATACACATACCGTTGGAATCGGGCGAGTTTCTACCTTCAGATGCAATAAGAATTTTTGGGTTAGGTCAATCCGTTCGCGAGATGTGGGAGTTGAAGCTAAGAAATGGTTGAGAAGAGAATAAATTTTTGGCAATTCTGCTGCCCCAAACGCTTAACCAGAATGGCATAGGGATAAAATACTCCTACCGTTGTAATCGGGCGAGTTTCTACTTTCAGACGCAGCAGGAATTTTTGGGTTAGGTCAATCCGTTCGCGAGATATGGGAGTTTGAAGCCAAGAAATGGTTGAGAAGGCAAAAAATTTTTCGCAATTCTGCTGCTCCAAACGCTTAACCAGAATGGCCTAGGGAAAAAGTACACATACCGTTGTAATCGGGCGAGTTTCTACTTTCAGACGCAATAGGAATTTTTGGGTTAGGTCAATCCGTTCGCGAGATATGGGAGTTTGAAGCTAAGAAATGGTTGACAAGACAACAAATTTTTCGCACTTGTGCTGCTCCAATCGCTTAACCAGAATGGCCTAGGGAAAAAATACGCATACCGTTGTAATCGGGCGAGTTTCTACTTTCAGACGCAACAGGAATTTTTGGGTTATGTCAATCCGTTCGCGAGATATGGGAGTTTGAAGCCAAGAAATGGTTGAGAAGGCAAAAAATTTTTCGCAATTCTGCTGCTCCAAACGCTTAACCAGAATGGCCTAGGGAAAAAGTACACATACCGTTGTAATCGGGCGAGTTTCTACTTTCAGATGCAATAGGAATTTTTGGGTTAGGTCCATCCGGTCGCGTGATATGGGAGTTTGAAGCCAAGAAATGGTTGAGAAGGCCCAAAATTTTTCGCACTTCTGCTGCTCCAAACGCTTAACCAGAATGGCCTAAGGAAAAAATACAAATACCGTTGTAATCGGGCGAGTTTCTACTTTCAGACGCATTAGGAATTTTTGGGTTAGGTCAATCCGTTCGCGAGATATGGGAGTTTGAAACTAAGAAATGGTTGACAAGACAACAAATTTTTCGCACTTCTGCTGCTCCAATCGCCTAACCAGAATGGCCTAGGGAAAAAATACGCATACCGTTGTAATCGGGCGAGTTTCTACTTTCAGACGCAGCAGGAATTTTTGGGTTAGGTCAATCCGTTCGCGAGATATGGGAGTTTGAAGCCAAGAAATGGTTGAGAAGGCAAAAAATTTTTCGCAATTCTGCTGCTCCAAACGCTTAACCAGAATGGCCTAGGGAAAAAATACGCATACCGTTGTAATCGGGCGAGTTTCTACTTTCAGACGCAGCAGGAATTTTTGGGTTAGGTCAATCCGTTCGCGAGATATGGGAGTTTGAAGCCAAGAAATGGTTGAGAAGGCAAAAAATTTTTCGCAATTCTGCTGCTCCAAACGGTTAACCAGAATGGCCTAGGGAAAAAATACACATACCGTTGCAATCGGGCGAGTTTCTACTTTCAGAATCAATAGGAATTTTTGGGTTAGGTCAATCCGTTCGCGAGATATGGGAGTTTGAAGCCAAGAAATGGTTGAGGAGGCCCAAAATTTTTCGCAATTCTGCTGATCCAAACGCTTAACCAGAATGGCCTAGGGAAAAAATACACATACCGTTGTAATCGTGCGAGTTTCTACTTTCAGACGCAACAGGAATTTTTGGGTTATGTCAATCCGTTCGCGAGATATGGGAGTTTGAAGCCAAGAAATGGTTGACAAGGCAAAAAATTTTTCGCAATTCTGCTGCTCCAAACGCGAAACCAGAATGGCCTAGGGAAAAAGTACACATACCGTTGTAATCGGGCGAGTTTCTACTTTCAGACGCAACAGGAATTTTTGGTTTGGGTCAATCCGTTCGCGTAATATGGGAGTTTGAAGCCAAGAAATGGTTGACAAGGCAAAAAATTTTTCGCAATTCTGCTGCTCCAAACGCGAAACAAGAATGGCCTAGGCAAAAAATACACATACCGTTGGAATCGGGCGAGTTTCTACCTTCAGATGCAATAAGAATTTTTGGGTTAGGTCAATCCGTTCGCGAGATGTGGGAGTTTGAAGCTAAGAAATGGTTGAGAAGAGAATAGATTTTTCGCAATTCTGCTGCCCCAAACGCTTAACCAGAATGGCATAGGGAAAAAATACACCTACCGTTGTAATCGGGCGAGTTTCTACTTTCAGATGCAATAGGAATTTTTGGGTTAGGTCAATCCGTTCGCGAGATATGGGAGTTTGAATCTAAGAAATGGTTGAGAAGAGAATAAATTTTTCGCAATTCTGCTGCTCCAATCGCTGAACCAGAAGGGCCTAGGGAAAAAGGACACATACTGTTGTAATCGGGCGAGTTTCTACTTTCAGACGCAACAGGAATTTTTGGTTTGGGTCAATCCGTTCGCGTAATATGGGAGTTTGAAGCCAAGAAATGGTTGACAAGGCAAAAAATTTTTCGCAATTCTGCTGCTCCAAACGCGAAACAAGAATGGCCTAGGGAAAAAATACACATACCGTTGGAATCGGGCGAGCTTCTACCTTCAGATGCAATAAGAATTTTTGGGTTAGGTCAATCCGTTCGCGAGATGTGGGAGTTGAAGCTAAGAAATGGTTGAGAAGAGAATAAATTTTTGGCAATTCTGCTGCCCCAAACGCTTAACCAGAATGGCATAGGGATAAAATACTCCTACCGTTGTAATCGGGCGAGTTTCTACTTTCAGATGCAATAGGAATTTTTGGGTTAGGTCAATCCGGTCGCGAGATATGGGAGTTTGAAGCCAAGTAATGGTTGAGAAGGCCCAAAATTTTTCGCAATTCTGCTGCTCCAAACGCGAAACCAGAATGGCCTAGGGAAAAAGTACACATACCGTTGTAATCGGGCGAGTTTCTACTTTCAGACGCAATAGGAATTTTTGGGTTAGGTCAATCCGTTCGCGAGATATGGGAGTTTGAAGCTAAGAAATGGTTGACAAGACAACAAATTTTTCGCACTTGTGCTGCTCCAATCGCTTAACCAGAATGGCCTAGGGAAAAAATACGCATACCGTTGTAATCGGGCGAGTTTCTACTTTCAGACGCAACAGGAATTTTTGGGTTATGTCAATCCGTTCGCGAGATATGGGAGTTTGAAGCCAAGAAATGGTTGAGAAGGCAAAAAATTTTTCGCAATTCTGCTGCTCCAAACGCTTAACCAGAATGGCCTAGGGAAAAAGTACACATACCGTTGTAATCGGGCGAGTTTCTACTTTCAGATGCAATAGGAATTTTTGGGTTAGGTCCATCCGGTCGCGAGATATGGGAGTTTGAAGCCAAGAAATGGTTGAGAAGGCCCAAAATTTTTCGCACTTCTGCTGCTCCAAACGCTTAACCAGAATGGCCTAAGGAAAAAATACAAATACCGTTGTAATCGGGCGAGTTTCTACTTTCAGACGCATTAGGAATTTTTGGGTTAGGTCAATCCGTTCGCGAGATATGGGAGTTTGAAACTAAGAAATGGTTGACAAGACAACAAATTTTTCGCACTTCTGCTGCTCCAATCGCCTAACCAGAATGGCCTAGGGAAAAAATACGCATACCGTTGTAATCGGGCGAGTTTCTACTTTCAGACGCAGCAGGAATTTTTGGGTTAGGTCAATCCGTTCGCGAGATATGGGAGTTTGAAGCCAAGAAATGGTTGAGAAGGCAAAAAATTTTTCGCAATTCTGCTGCTCCAAACGCTTAACCAGAATGGCCTAGGGAAAAAATACGCATACCGTTGTAATCGGGCGAGTTTCTACTTTCAGACGCAGCAGGAATTTTTGGGTTAGGTCAATCCGTTCGCGAGATATGGGAGTTTGAAGCCAAGAAATGGTTGAGAAGGCAAAAAATTTTTCGCAATTCTGCTGCTCCAAACGGTTAACCAGAATGGCCTAGGGAAAAAATACACATACCGTTGCAATCGGGCGAGTTTCTACTTTCAGAATCAATAGGAATTTTTGGGTTAGGTCAATCCGTTCGCGAGATATGGGAGTTTGAAGCCAAGAAATGGTTGAGGAGGCCCAAAATTTTTCGCAATTCTGCTGATCCAAACGCTTAACCAGAATGGCCTAGGGAAAAAATACACATACCGTTGTAATCGTGCGAGTTTCTACTTTCAGACGCAACAGGAATTTTTGGGTTATGTCAATCCGTTCGCGAGATATGGGAGTTTGAAGCCAAGAAATGGTTGACAAGGCAAAAAATTTTTCGCAATTCTGCTGCTCCAAACGCGAAACCAGAATGGCCTAGGGAAAAAGTACACATACCGTTGTAATCGGGCGAGTTTCTACTTTCAGACGCAACAGGAATTTTTGGTTTGGGTCAATCCGTTCGCGTAATATGGGAGTTTGAAGCCAAGTAATGGTTGACAAGGCAAAAAATTTTTCGCAATTCTGCTGCTCCAAACGCGAAACAAGAATGGCCTAGGGAAAAAATACACATACCGTTGGAATCGGGCGAGTTTCTACCTTCAGATGCAATAAGAATTTTTGGGTTAGGTCAATCCGTTCGCGAGATGTGGGAGTTTGAAGCTAAGAAATGGTTGGGAAGAGAATAAATTTTTCGCAATTCTGCTGCCCCAAACGCTTAACCAGAATGGCATAGGGAAAAAATACACCTACCGTTGTAATCGTGCGAGTTTCTACTTTCAGATGCAATAGGAATTTTTGGGTTAGGTCAATCCGTTCGCGAGATATGGGAGTTTGAATCTAAGAAATGGTTGAGAAGAGAATAAATTTTTCGCAATTCTGCTGCTCCAATCGCTGAACCAGAAGGGCCTAGGGAAAAAATACGCATACCGTTGTAATCGGGCGAGTTTCTGCTTTCAGACGCAGCAGGAATTTTTGGGTTAGTTCAATCCGTTCGCGAGATATGGGAGATTGAAGCCAAGAAATGGTTGAGAAGGCAAAAAATTTTTCGCAATTCTGCTGCTCCAAACGCTTAACCAGAATGGCCTAGGGAAAAAATACACATACCGTTGTAATCGTGCGAGTTTCTACTTTCAGACGCAACAGGAATTTTTGGGTTAGGTCAATCCGATCGCGAGATATGGGAGTTTGAAGCTAAGAAATGGTTGAGAAGAGAATAAATTTTTCGCAATTCTGCTGCTCCAATCGCTTAACCAGAATGGCCTAGGAAAAAAATACGCATACCGTTGTAATCGGGCGAGTTTCTACTTTCAGACGCAGCAGGAATTTTTGGGTTAGGTCAATCCGTTCGCGAGATATGGGAGTTTGAAGCCAAGAAATGGTTGAGAAGGCCCAAAATTTATCGCAATTCTGCTGCTCCAAACGCTTAACCAGAATGGCCTAGGGAAAAAATACACATACCGTTGCAATCGGGCGAGTTTCTACTTTCAGAATCAATAGGAATTTTTGGGTTAGGTTAATCCGTTCGCGAGATATGGGAGTTTGAAGCCAAGAAATGGTTGAGGAGGCCCAAAATTTTTCGCAATTCTGCTGATCCAAACGCTTAACCAGAATGGCCTAGGGAAAAAATACACATACCGTTGTAATCGTGCGAGTTTCTACTTTCAGACGCAACAGGAATTTTTGGGTTATGTCAATCCGTTCGCGAGATATGGGAGTTTGAAGCCAAGAAATGGTTGACAAGGCAAAAAATTTTTCGCAATTCTGCTGCTCCAAACGCGAAACCAGAATGGCCTAGGGAAAAAGTACACATACCGTTGTAATCGGGCGAGTTTCTACTTTCAGACGCAACAGGAATTTTTGGTTCGGGTCAATCCGTTCGCGTAATATGGGAGTTTGAAGCCAAGTAGTGGTTGACAAGGCAAAAAATTTTTCGCAATTCTGCTGCTCCAAACGCGAAACAAGAATGGCCTAGGGAAAAAATACACATACCGTTGGAATCGGGCGAGTTTCTACCTTCAGATGCAATAAGAATTTTTGGGTTAGGTCAATCCGTTCGCGAGATGTGGGCGTTTGAAGCTAAGAAATGGTTCAGAAGAGAATAAATTTTTCGCAATTCTGCTGCCCCAAACGCTTAACCAGAATGGCATAGGGAAAAAATACACCTACCGTTGTAATCGTGCGAGTTTCTACTTTCAGATGCAATAGGAATTTTTGGGTTAGGTCAATCCGTTCGCGAGATATGGGAGTTTGAATCTAAGAAATGGTTGAGAAGAGAATAAATTTTTCGCAATTCTGCTGCTCCAATCGCTGAACCAGAAGGGCCTAGGGAAAAAATACGCATACCGTTGTAATCGGGCGAGTTTCTGCTTTCAGACGCAGCAGGAATTTTTGGGTTAGTTCAATCCGTTCGCGAGATATGGGAGATTGAAGCCAAGAAATGGTTGAGAAGGCAAAAAATTTTTCGCAATTCTGCTGCTCCAAAACGCTTTACCAGAATGGCCTAGGGAAAAAATACACATACCGTTGTAATCGTGCGAGTTTCTACTTTCAGACGCAACAGGAATTTTTGGGTTAGGTCAATCCGATCGCGAGATATGGGAGTTTGAAGCTAAGAAATGGTTGAGAAGAGAATAAATTTTTCGCAATTCTGCTGCTCCAATCGCTTAACCAGAATGGCCTAGGAAAAAAATACGCATACCGTTGTAATCGGGCGAGCTTCTACTTTCAGACGCAGCAGGAATTTTTGGGTTAGGTCAATCCGTTCGCGAGATATGGGAGTTTGAAGCCAAGAAATGGTTGAGAAGGCCCAAAATTTATCGCAATTCTGCTGCTCCAAACGCTTAACCAGAATGGCCTAGGGATAAAATACGCATACCGTTGTAATCGGGCGAATTTCTACTTTCAGATGCAATAGGAATTTTTGGGTTAGGTCAATCCGTTCGCGAGATATGGGAGTTTGAAGCTAAGAAATGGTTGAGAAGAGAATAAATTTGTCGAAATTCTGCTGCTCCAAACGCTTAACCAGAATGGCATAGGGAAAAAATACACCTACCGTTGTAATCGGGCGAGTTTCTACTTTCAGATGCAATAGGAATTTTTGGGTTAGGTCAATCCGTTCGCGAGATATGGGAGTTTGAAGCTAAGAAATGGTTGACAAGACAACAAATTTTTCGCACTTCTGCTGCTCCAATCGCTTAACCAGAATGGCCTAGGGTAAAAATACACATACCGTTGTAATCGTGCGAGTCTCTACTTTCAGATGCAATAGACATTTTTGGGTTAGGTCAATCCGTTCGCGAGATATGGGAGTTTGAAGCCATGAAATGGTTGAGAAGAGAATAAATTTTTCGCAATTCTGCTGCTCCAAACGCTTAACCAGAATGGCATAGGGAAAAAATACACCTACCGTTGTAATCGGGGGAGTTTCTACTTTCAGATGCAATAGGAATTTTTGGGTTAGTTCAATCCGTTCGCGAGATATGGGAGATTGAAGCCAAGAAATGGTTGAGAAGGCAAAAAATTTTTCGCAATTCTGCTGCTCCAAACGCTTAACCAGAATGGCCTAGGAAAAAAATACGCATACCGTTGTAATCGGGCGAGTTTCTACTTTCAGACGCAGGAGGTATTTTTGGGTTAGGTCAATCCGTTCGCGAGATATGGGAGTTTGAAGCCAAGAAATGGTTGAGAAGGCAAAAAATTTTTCGCAATTCTACTGCTCCAAACGCTTAACCAGAATGGCCTAGGGAAAAAGTACACATACCGTTGTAATCGGGCGAGTTTCTACTTTCAGATGCAATAGGAATTTTTGGGTTAGGTCAATCCGGTCGCGAGATATGGGAGTTTGAAGCCAAGAAATGGTTGAGAAGGCCCAAAATTTTTCGCACTTCTGCTGCTCCAAACGCGAAACCAGAAGGGCCTAGGGAAAAAGTACACATACCGTTGTAATCGGGCGAGTTTCTACTTTCAGACGCAACAGGAATTTTTGGTTTGGGTCAATCCGTTCGCGTAATATGGGTGTTTGAAGCCAAGAAATGGTTGACAAGGCAAAAAATTTTTCGCAATTCTGCTGCTCCAAACGCGAAACAAGAATGGCCTAGGGAAAAAATACACATACCGTTGGAATCGGGCGAGTTTCTACCTTCAGATGCAATAAGAATTTTTGGGTTAGGTCAATCCGTTCGCGAGATGTGGGAGTTTGAAGCTAAGAAATGGTTGAGAAGAGAATAGATTTTTCGGAATTCTGCTGCCCCAAACGCTTAACCAGAATGGCATAGGGAAAAAATACACCTACCGTTGTAATCGGGCGAGTTTCTACTTTCAGATGCAATAGGAATTTTTGGGTTAGGTCAATCCGTTCGCGAGATATGGGAGTTTGAATCTAAGAAATGGTTGAGAAGAGAATAAATTTTTCGCAATTCTGCTGCTCCAATCGCTGAACCAGAATGGCCTAGGGAAAAAGAACACATACCGTTGTAATCGGGCGAGTTTCTACTTTCAGACGCAACAGGAATTTTTGGTTTGGGTCAATCCGTTCGCGTAATATGGGAGTTTGAAGCCAAGAAATGGTTGACAAGGCAAAAAATTTTTCGCAATTCTGCTGCTCCAAACGCGAAACAAGAATGGCCTAGGGAAAAAATACACATACCGTTGGAATCGGGCGAGTTTCTACCTTCAGATGCAATAAGAATTTTTGGGTTAGGTCAATCCGTTCGCGAGATGTGGGAGTTGAAGCTAAGAAATGGTTGAGAAGAGAATAAATTTTTGGCAATTCTGCTGCCCCAAACGCTTAACCAGAATGGCATAGGGAAAAAATACACCTACCGTTGTAATCGGGCGAGTTTCTACTTTCAGATGCAATAGGAATTTTTGGGTTAGGTCAATCCGGTCGCGAGATATGGGAGTTTGAAGCCAAGTAATGGTTGAGAAGGCCCAAAATTTTTCGCAATTCTTCTGCTCCAAACGCGAAACCAGAATGGCCTAGGGAAAAAGTACACCGTTGTAATCGGGCGAGTTTCTACTTTCAGACGCAATAGGAATTTTTGGGTCAGGTCAATCCGTTCGCGAGATATGGGAGTTTGAAGCTAAGAAATGGTTGACAAGACAACAAATTTTTCGCACTTGTGCTGCTCCAATCGCTTAACCAGAATGGCCTAGGGAAAAAATACGCATACCGTTGTAATCGGGCGAGTTTCTACTTTCAGACGCAGCAGGAATTTTTGGGTTAGGTCAATCCGTTCGCGAGATATGGGAGTTTGAAGCCAAGAAATGGTTGAGAAGGCAAAAAATTTTTCGCAATTCTGCTGCTCCAAACGCTTAACCAGAATGGCCTAGGGAAAAAGTACACATACCGTTGTAATCGGGCGAGTTTCTACTTTCAGATGCAATAGGAATTTTTGGGTTAGGTCAATCCGGTCGCGAGATATGGGAGTTTGAAGCCAAGAAATGGTTGAGAAGGCCCAAAATTTTTCGCACTTCTGCTGCTCCAAACGCTTAACCAGAATGGCCTAAGGAAAAAATACAAATACCGTTGTAATCGGGCGAGTTTCTACTTTCAGACGCATTAGGAATTTTTGGGTTAGGTCAATCCGTTCGCGAGATATGGGAGTTTGAAACTAAGAAATGGTTGACAAGACAACAAATTTTTCGCACTTCTGCTGCTCCAATCGCTTAACCAGAATGGCCTAGGGAAAAAATACGAATACCGTTGTAATCGGGCGAGTTTCTACTTTCAGACGCAGCAGGAATTTTTGGGTTAGGTCAATCCGTTCGCGAGATATGGGAGTTTGAAGCCAAGAAATGGTTGAGAAGGCAAAAAATTTTTCGCAATTCTGCTGCTCCAAACGCTTAACCAGAATGGCCTAGGGAAAAAATACGCATACCGTTGTAATCGGGCGAGTTTCTACTTTCAGACGCAGCAGGAATTTTTGGGTTAGGTCAATCCGTTCGCGAGATATGGGAGTTTGAAGCCAAGAAATGGTTGAGAAGGCAAAAAATTTTTCGCAATTCTGCTGCTCCAAACGCTTAACCAGAATGGCCTAGGGAAAAAATACACATACCGTTATAATCGGGCGAGTTTCTACTTTCAGAATCAATAGGAATTTTTGGGTTAGGTCAATCCGTTCGCGAGATATGGGAGTTTGAAGCCAAGAAATGGTTGAGGAGGCCCAAAATTTTTCGCAATTCTGCTGATCCAAACGCTTAACCAGAATGGCCTAGGGAAAAAATACACATACCGTTGTAATCGTGCGAGTTTCTACTTTCAGACGCAACAGGAATTTTTGGGTTATGTCAATTCGTTCGCGAGATATGGGAGTTTGAAGCCAAGAAATGGTTGACAAGGCAAAAAATTTTTCGCAATTCTGCTGCTCCAAACGCGAAACCAGAATGGCCTAGGGAAAAAGTACACATACCGTTGTAATCGGGCGAGTTTCTACTTTCAGACGCAACAGGAATTTTTGGTTTGGGTCAATCCGTTCGCGTAATATGGGAGTTTGAAGCCAAGAAATGGTTGACAAGGCAAAAAATTTTTCGCAATTCTGCTGCTCCAAACGCGAAACAAGAATGGCCTAGGGAAAAAATACACATACCGTTGGAATCGGGCGAGTTTCTACCTTCAGATGCAATAAGAATTTTTGGGTTAGGTCAATCCGTTCGCGAGATGTGGGAGTTTGAAGCTAAGAAATGGTTGAGAAGAGAATAAATTTTTCGCAATTCTGCTGCCCCAAACGCTTAACCAGAATGGCATAGGGAAAAAATACACCTACCGTTGTAATCGTGCGAGTTTCTACTTTCAGATGCAATAGGAATTTTTGGGTTAGGTCAATCTGTTCGCGAGATATGGGAGTTTGAATCTAAGAAATGGTTGAGAAGAGAATAAATTTTTCGCAATTCTGCTGCTCCAATCGCTGAACCAGAAGGGCCTAGGGAAAAAATACGCATACCGTTGTAATCGGGCGAGTTTCTACTTTCAGACGCAGCAGGAATTTTTGGGTTAGGTCAATCCGTTCGCGAGATATGGGAGTTTGAAGCCAAGAAATGGTTGAGAAGGCCCAAAATTTATCGCAATTCTGCTGCTCCAAACGCTTAACCAGAATGGCCTAGGGAAAAAATACGCATACCGTTGTAATCGGGCGAGTTTCTACTTTCAGATGCAATAGGAATTTTTGGGTTAGGTCAATCCGTTCGCGAGATATGGGAGTTTGAAGCTAAGAAATGGTTGAGAAGAGAATAAATTTGTCGCAATTCTGCTGCTCCAAATGCTTAACCAGAATGCCATAGGGAAAAAATACACCTACCGTTGTAATCGGGCGAGTTTCTACTTTCAGATGCAATAGGAATTTTTGGGTTAGGTCAATCCGTTCGCGAGACATGGGAGTTTGAAGCTAAGAAATGGTTGACAAGACAACAAATTTTTCGCACTTCTGCTGCTCCAATCGCTTAACCAGAATGGCCTAGGGAAAAAATAAACATACCATTGTAATCGGGCGAGTTTCTACTTTCAGATGCAATAGACATTTTTGGGTTAGGTCAATCCGTTCGCGAGATATGGGAGTTTGAAGCCATGAAATGGTTGAGAAGAGAATAAATTTTTCGCAGTTCTGCTGCTCCAATCGCTTAACCAGAATGGCCTAGGAAAAAAATACGCATACCGTTGTAATCGGGCGAGTTTCTGCTTTCAGACGCAGCAGGAATTTTTGTGTTAGGTCAATCCGTTCCCGAGATATGGGAGTTTGAAGCCAAGAAATGGTTGAGAAGGCAAAAAATTTTTCGCAATTCTGCTGCTCCAAACGCTTAACCAGATTGGCCTAGGGAAAAAATACACATACCGTTGTAATCGGGCGAGTTTCTACTTTCAGATGCAATAGGAATTTTTGGGTTAGTTCAATCCGTTCGCGAGATATGGGAGATTGAAGCCAAGAAATGGTTGAGAAGGCAAAAAATTTTTCGCAATTCTGCTGCTCCAAACGCTTAACCAGAATGGCCTAGGGAAAAAATACACATACCGTTGTAACCGTGCGAGTTTCTACTTTCAGACGCAACAGGAATTTTTGGGTTAGGTCAATCCGATCGCGAGATATGGGAGTTTGAAGCTAAGAAATGGTTGAGAAGAGAATAAATTTTTCGCAATTCTGCTGCTCCAATCGCTTAACCAGAATGGCCTAGGAAAAAAATACGCATACCGTTGTAATCGGGCGAGTTTCTACTTTCAGACGCAGCAGGAATTTTTGGGTTAGGTCAATCCGTTCGCGAGATATGGGAGTTTGAAGCCAAGAAATGGTTGAGAAGGCCCAAAATTTATCGCAATTCTGCTGCTCCAAACGCTTAACCAGAATGGCCTAGGGAAAAAATACGCATACCGTTGTAATCGGGCGAGTTTCTACTTTCAGATGCAATAGGAATTTTTGGGTTAGGTCAATCCGTTCGCGAGATATGGGAGTTTGAAGCTAAGAAATGGTTGAGAAGAGAATAAATTTGTCGCAATTCTGCTGCTCCAAACGCTTAACCAGAATGCCATAGGGAAAAAATACACCTACCGTTGTAATCGGGCGAGTTTCTACTTTCAGATGCAATAGGAATTTTTGGGTTAGGTCAATCCGTTCGCGAGATATGGGAGTTTGAAGCTAAGAAATGGTTGACAAGACAACAAATTTTTCGCACTTCTGCTGCTCCAATCGCTTAACCAGAATGGCCTAGGGTAAAAATACACATACCGTTGTAATCGTGCGAGTTTCTACTTTCAGATGCAATAGACATTTTTGGGTTAGGTCAATCCGTTCGCGAGATATGGGAGTTTGAAGCCATGAAATGGTTGAGAAGAGAATAAATTTTTCGCAATTCTGCTGCTCCAAACGCTTAACCAGAATGGCATAGGGAAAAAATACACCTACCGTTGTAATCGGGCGAGTTTCTACTTTCAAATGCAATAGGAATTTTTGGGTTAGTTCAATCCGTTCGCGAGATATGGGAGATTGAAGCCAAGAAATGGTTGAGAAGGCAAAAAATTTTTCGAAATTCTGCTGCTCCAAACGCTTAACCAGAATGGCCTAGGAAAAAAATACGCATACCGTTGTAATCGGGCGAGTTTCTACTTTCAGACGCAGGAGGAATTTTTGGGTTAGGTCAATCCGTTCGCGAGATATGGGAGTTTGAAGCCAAGAAATGGTTGAGAAGGCAAAAAATTTTTCGCAATTCTACTGCTCCAAACGCTTAACCAGAATGGCCTAGGGAAAAAATACACATACCGTTGTAATCGGGCGAGTTTCTACTTTCAGATGCAATAGGAATTTTTGGGTTAGGTCAATCCGTTCGCGAGATATGGGAGTTTGAAGCCAAGAAATGGTCGAGAAAGCAAAAAATTTTTCGCAGTTCTGCTGCTTCAAACGCTTAACCAGAATGGCCTAGGGAAAAAATAAACATACCATTGTAATCGGGCGGGATTCTACTTTCAGATGCAATAGACATTTTTGGGTTAGGTCAATCCGTTCGCGAGATATGGGAGTTTGAAGCCATGAAATGGTTGAGAAGAGAATAAATTTTTCGCAATTCTGCTGCTCCAAACGCTTAACCAGAATGGCATAGGGAAAAAATACACCTACCGTTGTAATCGGGCGAGTTTCTACTTTCAAATGCAATAGGAATTTTTGGGTTAGTTCAATCCGTTCGCGAGATATGGGAGATTGAAGCCAAGAAATGGTTGAGAAGGCAAAAAATTTTTCGCAATTCTGCTGCTCCAAACGCTTAACCAGAATGGCCTAGGGAAAAAATACACATACCGTTGTAATCGTGCGAGTTTCTACTTTCAGACGCAACAGGAATTTTTGGGTTAGGTCAATCCGATCGCGAGATATGGGAGTTTGAAGCTAAGAAATGGTTGAGAAGAGAATAAATTTTTCGCGATTCTGCTGCTCCAATCGCTTAACCAGAATGGCCTAGGAAAAAAATACCCATACCGTTGTAATCGGGCGAGTTTCTTCTTTCAGATGCAATAGGAATTTTTGGGTTAGTTCAATCCGTTCGCGAGATATGGGAGATTGAAGCCAAGAAATGGTTGAGAAGGCAAGAAATTTTTCGCAATTCTGCTGCTCCAAACGCTTAACCAGAATGGCCTAGGGAAAAAATACACATACCGTTGTAATCGTGCTAGTTTCTACTTTCAGACGCAGCAGGAATTTTTGGGTTAGGTAAATCCGTTCGCGAGATATGGGAGTTTGAAGCCAAGAAATGGTTGAGAAGGCAAAAAATTTTTCGCAATTCTACTGCTCCAAACGCTTAACCAGAATGGCCTAGGGAAAAAATACACATACCGTTGTAATCGTGCGAGTTTCTACTTTCAGACGCAACAGGAATTTTTGGGTTAGGTCAATCCGATCGCGAGATATGGGAGTTTGAAGCTAAGAAATGGTTGAGAAGAGAATAAATTTTTCGCAATTCTGCTGCTCCAATCGCTTAACCAGAATGGCCTAGGAAAAAAATACGCATACCGTTGTAATCGGGCGAGTTTCTACTTTCAGACGCAGCAGGAATTTTTGGGTTAGGTCAATCCGTTCGCGAGATATGGGAGTTTGAAGCCAAGAAATGGTTGAGAAGGCAAAAAATTTTTCGCAATTCTACTGCTGCAAACGCTTAACCAGAATGGCCTAGGGAAAAAATACACATACCGTTGTAATCGGGCGAGTTTCTACTTTCAGATGCAATAGGAATTTTTGGGTTAGCTCAATCCGTTCGCGAGATATGGGAGTTTGAAGCCAAGAAATGGTTGAGAAGGCCCAAAATTTATCGCAATTCTGCTGCTCCAAACGCTTAACCAGAATGGCCTAGGGAAAAAATACGCATACCGTTGTAATCGGGCGAGTTTCTACTTTCAGATGCAATAGGAATTTTTGTGTTAGGTCAATCCGTTCGCGAGATATGGGAGATTGAAGCTAAGAAATGGTTGAGAAGAGAATAAATTTGTCGCAATTCTGCTGCTCCAATCGCTTAACTAGAATGGCCTAGGGAAAAAATACGCATACCGTTGTAATCGGGCGAGTTTCTACTTTCAGACGCAGCAGGAATTTTTGGGTTAGGTCAATCCGTGCGCGAGATTTGGGAGTTTGAAGCCAAGAAATGGTTGAGTACGCAAAAAATTTTTCGCAGTTCTGCTGCTCCAAACGCTTAACCAGAATGGCCTAGGGAAAAAATACACATACCGTTGTAATCGTGCGAGTTTCTACTTTCAGACGCAACAGGAATTTTTGGGTTAGCTCAATCCGATCGCGAGATATGGGAGTTTGAAGCTAAGAAATGGTTGAGAAGAGAATAAACTTTTCGCAATTCTGCTGCTCCAATCGCTTAACCAGAATGGCCTAGGAAAAAAATACACATACCGTTGTAATCGGGCGAGTTTCTACTTTCAGACGCAGCAGGAATTTTTGGGTTAGGTCAATCCGTTCGCAAGATATGGGAGTTTGAAGCCAAGAAATGGTTGAGAAGGCAAGAAATTTTTCGCAATTCTGCTGCTCCAAACGCTTAACCAGAATGGCCTAGGGAAAAAATACACATACCGTTGTAATCGTGCGAGTTTCTACTTTCAGACGCAACAGGAATTTTTGGGTTAGCTCAATCCGATCGCGAGATATGGGAGTTTGAAGCTAAGAAATGGTTGACAAGACAACAAATTTTTCGCACTTCTGCTGCTCCAATCGCTTAACCAGAATGGCCTAGGGTAAAAATACACATACCGTTGTAATCGTGCGAGTTTCTACTTTCAGATGCAATAGGAATTTTTGGGTTAGGTCAATCCGTTCGCGAGATATGGGAGTTTGAAGCTAAGAAATGGTTGACAAGACAACAAATTTTTCGCACTTCTGCTGCTCCAATCGCTTAACCAGAATAGCCTAGGGTAAAAATACACATACCGTTGTAATCGTGCGAGTTTCTACTTTCAGATGCAATAGACATTTTTGGATTAGGTCAATCCGATCGCGAGATATGGGAGTTTGAAGCCAAGAAATGGTTGAGAAGGCAAAAAATTTTTCGCAATACTACTGCTGCAAACGCTTAACCAGAATGGCCTAGGGAAAAAATACACATACCGTTGTAATCGGGCGAGTTTGTACTTTCAGATGCAATAGGAATTTTTGGGTTAGCTCAATCCGTTCGCGAGATATGGGAGTTTGAAGCCAAGAAATGGTTGAGAAGGCCCAAAATTTATCGCAATTCTGCTGCTCCAAACGCTTAACCAGAATGGCCTAGGGAAAAAATACGCATACCGTTGTAATCGGGCGAGTTTCTACTTTCAGATGCAATACGAATTTTTGTGTTAGGTCAATCCGTTCGCGAGATATGGGAGATTGAAGCTAAGAAATGGTTGAGAAGAGAATAAATTTGTCGCAATTCTGCTGCTCCAATCGCTTAACTAGAATGGCCTAGGGAAAAAATACGCATACCCTTGTAATCGGGCGAGTTTCTACTTTCCGATGCAATTGGAATTTTTGGGTTAGGTCAATCCGTGCGTGAGATTTGGGAGTTTGAAGCCAAGAAATGGTTGAGTACGCAAAAATTTTTTCGCAGTTCTGCTGCTCCAAACGCTTAACCAGAATGGCCGAGGGAAAAAATACACATACCGTTGTAATCGTGCGAGTTTCTACTTTCAGACGCAGCAGGAATTTTTGGATTCGGTCAATCCGTTCGCGAGATATGGGAGTTTGAAGCCAAGAAATGGTTGAGAAGGCAAAAAAATCTTCGCAATTCTGCTGCTCCAAACGCTTAACCAGAATGGCCTAGGGAAAAAATACACATACCGTTGTAATCGTGCGAGTTTCTACTTTCCGATGCAATTGGAATTTTTGGGTTAGGTCAATCCGTGCGTGAGATTTGGGAGTTTGAAGCCAAGAAATGGTTGAGTACGCAAAAAATTTTTCGCAGTTCTGCTGCTCCAAACGCTTAACCCGAATGGCCTAGGGAAAAAATACACATACCGTTGTAATCGTGCGAGTTTCTACTTTCAGACGCAGCAGGAATTTTTGGGTTAGGTGCATCCGTTCGCGAGATATGGGAGTTTGAAGCAAAGAAATGGTCGAGAACGCAAAAAATTTTTCGCAGTTCTGCTGCTCCAAACGCTTAACCAGAATGGACTAGGGAAAAAATAAACATACCATTGTAATCGGGCGGGTTTCTACTTTCAGATGCAATAGACATTTTTGGGTTAGGTCAATCCGTTCGCGAGATATGGGAGTTTGAAGCCATGAAATGGTTGAGAAGAGAATAAATTTTTCGCAATTCTGCTGCTGCAAACGCTTAACCAGAATGGCATAGGGAAAAAATACACCTACAGTTGTAATCGGGCGAGTTTCTACTTTCAGATGCAATAGGAATTTTTGGGTTAGTTCAATCCGTTCGCGAGATATGGGAGATTGAAGCCAAGAAATGGTTGAGAAGGCAAAAAATTTTTCGCAATACTGCTGCTCCAAACGCTTAACCAGGATGGCCTAGGGAAAAAATACACATACCGTTGTAATCGTGCGAGTTTCTACTTTCAGACGCAACAGGAATTTTTGGGTTAGGTCAATCCGATCGCGAGATATGGGAGTTTGAAGCTAAGAAATGGTTGAGAAGAGAATAAATTTTTCGCGATTCTGCTGCTCCAATCGCTTAACCAGAATGGCCTAGGAATAAAATACGCATACCGTTGTAATCGGGCGAGTTTCTACTTTCAGACGCAGCAGGAATTTTTGGGTTAGGTCAATCCGTTCGCAAGATATGGGAGTTTGAAGCCAAGAAATGGTTGAGAAGGCAAAAAAATCTTCGCAATTCTGCTGCTCCAAACGCTTAACCAGAATGGCCTAGGGAAAAAATACACATACCGTTGTAATCGTGCGAGTTTCTACTTTCCGATGCAATTGGAATTTTTGGGTTAGGTCAATCCGTGCGTGAGATTTGGGAGTTTGAAGCCAAGAAATGGTTGAGTACGCAAAAAATTTTTCGCAGTTCTGCTGCTCCAAACGCTTAACCAGAATGGCCTAGGGAAAAAATACACATACCGTTGTAATCGTGCGAGTTTCTACTTTCAGACGAAGCAGGAATTTTTGGGTTAGGTCAATCCGTTCGCGAGATATGGGAGTTTGAAGCCAAGAAATGGTTGAGAAGAGAATAAATTTGTCGCAATTCTGTTGCTCCAAACGCTTAACCAGAGTGGCATAGGGAAAAAATAAACCTACCGTTGTAATCGGGCGAGTTTCTACTTTCAGATGCAATAGGAATTTTTGGGTTAGGTCAATCCGTTCGCGAGATATGGGAGTTTGAAGCTAAGAAATGGTTGACAAGACAACAAATTTTTCGCACTTCTGCTGCTCCAATCGCTTAACCAGAATGGCCTAGGGTAAAAATACACATACCGTTGTAATCGTGCGAGTTTCTACTTTCAGATGCAATAGGAATTTTTGGGTTAGGTCAATCCGTTCGCGAGATATGGGAGTTTGAAGCTAAGAAATGGTTGACAAGACAACAAATTTTTCGCACTTCTGCTGCTCCAATCGCTTAACCAGAATGGCCTAGGGTAAAAATACACATACCGTTGTAATCGTGCGAGTTTCTACTTTCAGATGCAATAGACATTTTTGGATTAGGTCAATCCGATCGCGAGATATGGGAGTTTGAAGCTAAGAAATGGTTGAGAAGAGAATAAATTTTTCGCGATTCTGCTGCTCCAATCGCTTAACCAGAATGGCCTAGGAAAAAAATACGCATACCGTTGTAATCGGGCGAGTTTCTTCTTTCAGATGCAATAGGAATTTTTGGGTTAGTTCAATCCGTTCGCGAGATATGGGAGATTGAAGCCAAGAAATAGTTGAGAAGGCAAGAAATTTTTCGCAATTCTGCTGCTCCAAACGCTTAACCAGAATGGCCTAGGGAAAAAATACACATACCGTTGTAATCGTGCGAGTTTCTACTTTCAGACGCAACAGGAATTTTTGGGTTAGGTCAATCCGATCGCGAGATATGGGAGTTTGAAGCTAAGAAATGGTTGAGAAGAGAATAAATTTGTCGCAATTCTGCTGCTCCAAACGCTTAACCAGAATGGCATAGAGAAAAAATACACCTACCGTTGTAATCGGGCGAGTTTCTACTTTCAGACGCAGCAGGAATTTTTGGGTTAGGTAAATCCGTTCGCGAGATATGGGAGTTTGAAGCCAAGAAATGGTTGAGAAGGCAAAAAATTTTTCGCAATACTACTGCTGCAAACGCTTAACCAGAATGGCCTAGGGAAAAAATACACATACCGTTGTAATCGGGCGAGTTTCTACTTTCAGATGCAATAGGAATTTTTGGGTTAGCTCAATCCGTTCGCGAGATATGGGAGTTTGAAGCCAAGAAATGGTTGAGAAGGCCCAAAATTTATCGCAATTCTGCTGCTCCAAACGCTTAACCAGAATGGCCTAGGGAAAAAATACGCATACCGTTGTAATCGGGCGAGTTTCTACTTTCAGAAGCAATACGAATTTTTGTGTTAGGTCAATCCGTTCGCGAGATATGGGAGATTGAAGCTAAGAAATGGTTGAGAAGAGAATAAATTTGTCGCAATTCTGCTGCTCCAATCGCTTAACTAGAATGGCCTAGGGAAAAAATACGCATACCCTTGTAATCGGGCGAGTTTCTACTTTCCGATGCAATTGGAATTTTTGGGTTAGGTCAATCCGTGCGTGAGATTTGGGAGTTTGAAGCCAAGAAATGGTTGAGTACGCAAAAATTTTTTCGCAGTTCTGCTGCTCCAAACGCTTAACCAGAATGGCCTAGGGAAAAAATACACATACCGCTGTAATCGTGCGAGTTTCTACTTTCAGACGCAGCAGGAATTTTTGGGTTCGGTCAATCCGTTCGCGAGATATGGGAGTTTGAAGCCAAGAAATGGTTGAGAAGGCAAAAAAATCTTCGCAATTCTGCTGCTCCAAACGCTTAACCAGAATGGCCTAGGGAAAAAATACACATACCGTTGTAATCGTGCGAGTTTCTACTTTCAGACGCAGCAGGAATTTTTGGGTTAGGTCAATCCGTTCGCGAGATATGGGAGTTTGAAGCCAAGAAATGGTTGAGAAGGCAAAAAATTTTTCGCAATTCTACTGCTCCAAACGCTTAACCAGAATGGCCTAGGGAAAAAATACACATACCGTTGTAATCGGGCGAGTTTCTACTTTCAGATGCAATAGGAATTTTTGGGTTAGGTCAATCCGTTCGCGAGATATGGGAGTTTGAAGCAAAGAAATGGTCGAGAACGCAAAAAATTTTTCGCAGTTCTGCTGCTCCAAACGCTTAACCAGAATGGCCTAGGGAAAAAATAAACATACCATTGTAATCGGGCGGGTTTCTACTTTCAGATGCAATAGACATTTTTGGGTTAGGTCAATCCGTTCGCGAGATATGGGAGTTTGAAGCCATGAAATGGTTGAGAAGAGAATAAATTTTTCGCAATTCTGCTGCTGCAAACGCTTAACCAGAATGGCATAGGGAAAAAATACACCTACAGTTGTAATCGGGCGAGTTTCTACTTTCAGATGCAATAGGAATTTTTGGGTTAGTTCAATCCGTTCGCGAGATATGGGAGATTGAAGCCAAGAAATGGTTGAGAAGGCAAAAAATTTTTCGCAATACTGCTGCTCCAAACGCTTAACCAGAATGGCCTAGGGAAAAAATACACATACCGTTGTAATCGTGCGAGTTTCTACTTTCAGACGCAACAGGAATTTTTGGGTTAGGTCAATCCGATCGCGAGATATGGGAGTTTGAAGCTAAGAAATGGTTGAGAAGAGAATAAATTTTTCGCGATTCTGCTGCTCCAATCGCTTAACCAGAATGGCCTAGGAATAAAATACGCATACCTTTGTAATCGGGCGAGTTTCTACTTTCAGACGCAGCAGGAATTTTTGGGTTAGGTAAATCCGTTCGCGAGATATGGGAGTTTGAAGCCAAGAAATGGTTGAGAAGGCAAAAAATTTTTCGCAATTCTGCTGCTCCAAACGCTTAACCAGAATGGCCTAGGGAAAAAATACACATACCGTTGTAATCGGGCGAGTTTCTACTTTCAGATGCAATAGGAATTTTTGGGTTAGCTCAATCCGTTCGCGAGATATGGGAGTTTGAAGCCAAGAAATGGTTGAGAAGGCCCAAAATTTATCGCAATTCTGCTGCTCCAAACGCTTAACCAGAATGGCCTAGGGAAAAAATACGCATACCGTTGTAATCGGGCGAGTTTCTACTTTCAGACGCAACAGGAATTTTTGGTTTGGGTCAATCCGTTCGCGTAATATGGGAATTTGAAGCCAAGAAATGGTTGACAAGGCAAAAAATTTTTCGCAATTCTGCAGCTACAAACGCGAAACCAGAATGGCCTAGGAAAAAAGTACGCATACCGTTGTAATCGGGCGAGTTTCTACTTTCAGACGCAAACGGAATTTTTGGTTTGGGTCAATCCGTTCGCGTAATATGGGAGTTTGAAGCCAAGAAATGGTTGACAAGGCAAAAAATTTTTCGCAATTCTGCTGCTCCAAACGCTTAACCAGAATGGCCTAAGGAAAAAATACGCATACCGTTGTAATCGGGCGAGTTTCTACTTTCAGACGCAACAGGAATTTTTGGGTTATGTCAATCCGTTCGCGAGATATGTGAGTTTGAAGCCAAGAAATGGTTGACACGGTAAAAAATTTGACGCAATTCTGCTGCTCCAAACGCGAAACCAGGATGGCCTAGGAAAAAAGTACACATACCGTTGTAATCGGGCGAGTTTCTACTTTCAGACGCAATAGGAGTTTTTGGGTTAGGTCAATCCGTTCGCGAGATATGGGAGTTTGAAGCTAAGAAATGGTTGACAAGAGAACAAATTTTTCGCACTTCTGCTGCTCCAACCGCTTAACCAGAAAGGCCTAGGAAAAAAATACACATACCGTTGTAATCGGGCGAGTTTCTACTTTTAGATGCAACAGGAATTTTTGGGTTAGGTCAATCCGTTCGCGAGATATGGGAGTTTGAAGCCATGAAATGGTTGAGAAGGCAAACAATTTTTCGCAATTCTGCTGCTCCAAACGCTTAAACAGAATGGCCTAGGGAAAAAATACACATACCGTTGGAATCGGGCGAGTTTCTACTTTCAGATGCAATAAGAATTTTTGGGTTAGGTCAATCCGTTCGCGAGATGTGGGAGTTTGAAGCTAAGAAATGGTTGAGAAGAGAATAAATTTTTCGCAATTCTGCTGCTCCAATCGCTTAACCAGAAAGGCCTAGGGAAAAAATTCACATACCGTAGTAATCGTGCGAGTTTCTACTTTCAGACGCAACAGGAATTTTTGGGTTATGTCAATCCGTTCGCGAGATATGGGAGTTTGAAGCCAAGAAATGGTTGACACGGCAAAAATTTTTTCGCAATTCTGCTGCTCCAAACGCGAAACCAGAATGGCCTAGGGAAAAAGTACACATACCGTTGTAATCGGGCGAGTTTCTACTTTCAGACGCAGCAGGAATTTTTGGGTTCGGTCAATCCGTTCGCGAGATATGGGAGTTTGAAGCTAAGAAATGGTTGACAAGACAACAAATTTTTCGCAATTCTGCTGCTCCAAACGCTTAACCAGAATGGCCTAGGAAAAAAATACATATACCGTTGTAATCGGGCGAGTTTCTACTTTTAGATGCAATAGAAATTTTTGGTTTGGGTCAATCCGTTCGTGAGGTATGGGAGTTTGAAGCCAAGAAATGGTTGAGAAGGCCCAAAATTTTTCGCAATTCTGCTGCTCCAAACGCTTAACCAGAATGGCCCAGGGAAAAAGTACACATACCGTTGTAATCGGGCGAGTTTCTACTTTCAGACGCAACAGGAATTTTTGATTTGGGTCAATCCGTTCGTGAGGTATGGGAGTTTGAAGCTAAGAAATGGTTGAGAAGAGAATAAATTTTTCGCAATTCTGCTGCTCCAAACGCTTAACCAGAATGGCATAGGGAAAAAATTCACCTACCGTTGTAATCGGGCGAGTTTCTACTTTTAGATGCAATAGGAATTTTTGGGTTAGGTCAATCCGTTCGCGAGGTGTGGAAGTTTGAAGCCAAGAAATGGTTGAGAAGGCCCAAAATTTTTCGTAATTCTGCTGCTCCAAACGCTTAACCCTCATGGCGTAGGGAAAAAATACACATACCGTTATAATCGTGCGAGTTTCTACTTTCAGACGCAACAGGAACTTTTGGGTTGGGTCAATCCGTTCGCGAGATATGGGAGGTTGAAACCAAGAAATGGTTGAGAACGCAAAAAATTTTTCGCAATTCTGCTGCTCCAAACGCTTATCCAGAATGGCCAAGGGAAAAAATACACATACCGTTGTAAACGGGCGAGTCTCTACTTTCAGATGCAATAGGAATTTTTGGGTTAGGTCAATCCGTTCGCGAGATATGGGAGTTTGAAGCCATGAAATGGTTGAGAAGGCAAACAATTTTTCGCAATTCTGCTGCTCCAAACGCTTAAACAGAATGGCCTAGGGAAAAAATACACATACCGTTGGAATCGGGCGAGTTTCTACTTTCAGATGCAATAAGAATTTTTCGGTTAGGTCAATCCGTTCGCGAGATGTGGGAGTTTGAAGCTAAGAAATGGTTGAGAAGAGAATAAATTTTTCGCAATTCTGCTGCTCCAAACGCTTATCCAGAATGGCCAAGGGAAAAAATACACATACCGTTGTAAACGGGCGAGTCTCTACTTTCAGATGCAATAGGAATTTTTGGGTTTGGTCAATCCGTTCGCGAGATATGGGAGTTTGAAGCCATGAAATGGTTGAGAAGGCAAACAATTTTTCGCAATTCTGCTGCTCCAAACGCTTAAACAGAATGGCCTAGGGAAAAAATACACATACCGTTGGAATCGGGCGAGTTTCTACTTTCAGATGCAATAAGAATTTTTCGGTTAGGTCAATCCGTTCGCGAGATGTGGGAGTTTGAAGCTAAGAAATGGTTGAGAAGAGAATAAATTTTTCGCAATTCTGCTGCTCCAAACGCGAAACCAGAATGGCCTAGGGAAAAAGTACACATACCGTTGTAATCGGGCGAGTTTCTACTTTCCGACGCAGCAGGAATTTTTGGGTTCGGTCAATCCGTTCGCGAGATATGGGAGTTTGAAGCTAAGAAATGGTTGACAAGACAACAAATTTTTCGCAATTCTGCTGCTCCAAACGCTTAACCAGAATGGCCTAGGAAAAAAATACATATACCGTTGTAATCGGGCGAGTTTCTACTTTTAGATGCAATAGAAATTTTTGGTTTGGGTCAATCCGTTCGTGAGGTATGGGAGGTTGAAACCAAGAAATGGTTGCGAACGCAAAAAATTATTCGCAATTCCGCTGCTCCAAACGCTTAACCAGAATGGCCTAGGGAAAAAGTACACATACCGTTGTAATCGGGCGAGTTTCTACTATCAGATTCAATAGGAATTTTTGGGTTAGGTCAATCCGTTCGCGAGATATGGGAGTTTGAAGCCAAGAAATGGTTGAGAAGGCCCAAAATTTTTCGCAATTCTGCTGCTCCAAACGCTTAAAGAGAATGGCCCAGGGAAAAAGTACACATACCGTTGTAATCGGGCGAGTTTCTACTTTCAGACGCAACAGGAATTTTTGGTTTGGGTCAATCCGTTCGTGAGGTATGGGAGTTTGAAGCTAAGAAATGGTTGAGAAGAGAATAAATTTTTCGCAATTCTGCTGCTCCAAACGCTTAACCAGAATGGCATAGGGAAAAAATTCACCTACCGTTGTAATCGGGCGAGTTTCTACTTTCAGACGCAACAGGAATTTTTGGGTTGGGTCAATCCGTTCGCGAGATATGGGAGTTTGAAGCCATGAAATGGTTGAGAAGGCAAACAATTTTTCGCAATTCTGCTGCTCCAAACGCTTATCCAGAATGGCCTAGGGAAATAATACACATGCCGTTGTAAACGGGCGAGTTTCTACTTTCAGATGCAATAGGAATTTTTGGGTTATGTCAATCCGTTCGCGAGATATGGGAGTTTGAAGCCAAGAAATAGTTGACAAGGCAAAAAATTTTTCGCAATTCTGCTGCTCCAAACGCGAAACCAGAATGGCCTAAGGAAAAAACACGCATACCCTTGTAATCGGGCAAGTTTCTACTTTCAGTCGCAACAGGAATTTTTGGGTTAGGTCAATCCGTTCGCGAGATATGGGAGTTTGAAGCCATGAAATGGTTGAGAAGGCAAACAATTTTTCGCAATTCTGCTGCTCCAAACGCTTAAACAGAATGACCTAGGGAAAAAATACACATACCGTTGTAATCGGGCGAGTTTCTACTTTCAGATGCAATGGGAATTTTTGGGTTAGGTCAATCCGTTCGCGAGATATGGGAGTTTGAAGCCAACAAATGGTTGAGAAGGCCCAAAATTTTTCGCAATTCTGCTGCTCCAATCGCTTAACCAGAAAGGCCTAGGGAAAAAATTCACATACCGTTGTAATCGGGCGAGTTTCTACTTTCAGATGCAATAGGAATTTTTGGGTTAGGTCAATCCGTTCGCGAGATGTGGAAGTTTGAAGCCAAGAAATGGTTGAGAAGGCCCAAAATTTTTCGTAATTCTGCTGCTCCAAACGCTTAACCCTCATGGCGTAGGGAAAAAATACACATACCGTTATAATCGTGCGAGTTTCTACTTTCAGACGCCACAGGAATTTTTGGGTTGGGTCAATCCGTTCGCGAGATATGGGAGGTTGAAACCAAGAAATGGTTGAGAACGCAAAAAATTTTTCGCAATTCTGCTGCTCCAAACGCGAAACCAGAATTGCCTAGGGAAAAAATATACATACCGTTGTAATCGTGCGAGTTTCTACTTTCAGACGCAACAGGAATTTTTGGGTTATGTCAATCCGATCGCGAGATATGGGAGTTTGAAGCTAAGAAATGGTTGAGAAGAGAATAAATTTTTCGCAATTCTGCTGCTCCAATCGTTTAACCAGAATGGCCTAGGGAAAAAATACGCATACCGTTGTAATCGGGCGAGTTTCTACTTTCAGACGCAGCAGGAATTTTTGGGTTAGGTCAATCCGTTCGCGAGATATGGGAGTTTGAAGCCAAGAAATGGTTGAGAAGGCAAAAAATTTTTCGCAATTCTGCTGCTCCAAACGCTTAACCAGGATGGCCTAGGGAAAAAATACACATACCGTTGTAAACGGGCGAGTTTCTACTTTCAGATGCAATAGGAATTTTTGGGTTAGGTCAATCCGTTCGCGAGATGTGGGAGTTTGAAGCCAAGAAATGGTTGAGAAGGCCCAAAATTTTTCGTAATTCTGCTGCTCCAAACGCTTAACCCTCATGGCGTAGGGAAAAAATACACATACCGTTATAATCGTGCGAGTTTCTACTTTCAGACGCAACAGGAATTTTTGGGTTGTGTCAATCCGTTCGCGAGATATGGGAGGTTGAAACCAAGAAATGGTTGAGAACGCAAAAAATTTTTCGCAATTCTGCTGCTCCAAACGCAAAACCAGAATGGGCTAGGGAAAAAATACACATACCGTTGTGATCGGGCGAGTTTCTACTTTTAGATGCAATAGGAATTTTTGGGTTAGGTCAATCCGTTCGCGAGATATGGGAGTTTGAAGCTAAGAAATGGTTGAGAAGAGAATAAATTTGTCGCAATTCTGCTGCTCCAATCGTTTAACCAGAATGGCCTAGGGAAAAAATACGCATACCGTTGTAATCGGGCGAGTTTCTACTTTCAGACGCAGCAGGAATTTTTGGGTTAGGTCAATCCGTTCGCGAGATATGGGAGTTTGAAGCCGAGAAATGGTTGAGAAGGCAAAAATTTTTTCGCAATTCTGCTGCTCCAAACGCTTAACCAGAATGGCCTAGGGAAAACATACACATACCGTTGTAATCGGGCGAGTTTCTACTTTCAGATGCAATAGGAATTTTTGGGTTAGGTCAATCCGTTCGCGAGATATGGGAGTTTGAAGCCAAGAAATGCTTGACAAGGCAAAAAATTTTTCGCAATTCTGCTGCTCCAAACGCGAAACCAGAATAGCCTAGGGAAAAAGTACACATACCGTTGTAATCGGGCGAGTTTCTACTTTCAGACGCAATAGGAATTTTTGGGTTAGGTCAATCCGTTCGCGAGATATGGGAGTTTGAAGCTAAGAAATGGTTGACAAGACAACAAATTTTTCGCACTTCTGCTGCTCCAAACGCTTAACCAGAATGCGCTAGGGAAAAAATACGCATACCGTTGTAATCGGGCGAGTTTCTACTTTCAGACGCAGCAGGAATTTTTTGGTTAGGTCAATCCGTTCGCGAGATATGGGAGTTTGAAGCCAAGAAATGGTTGAGAAGGCAAAAATTTTTTCGCAATTCTGCTGCTCCAAACGCTTAACCAGAATGGCCTAGGGAAAACATACACATACCGTTGTAATCGGGCGAGTTTCTACTTTCAGATGCAATAGGAATTTTTGGGTTATGTCAATCCGTTCGCGAGATGTGGGAGTTTGAAGCCAAGAAATGGTTGAGGAGGCTCAACATTTTTCGCAATTCTGCTGCTCCAAACGCTTAACCAGAATGGCCTAGGGAAAAAATACTCATTCCTTTGTAATCGTGCGAGTTTCTACTTTCAGACGCAACAGGAATTTTTGGGTTATGTCAATCCGTTCGCGAGATATGGGAGTTTGAAGCCAAGAAATGGTTGAGAAGGCCCAAAATTTTTCGCAATTCTGCTGCTCCGAACGCGAAACCAGAATGGCCTAGGGAAAAACTACACATACCGTTGTAATCGTGCGAGTTTCTACTTTCAGACGCAACAGGAATTTTTGGGTTATGTCAATCCGTTCGCGAGATATGGGAGTTTGAAGCTAAGAAATGGTTGAGAAGAGAATAAATTTTTCGCAATTCTGCTGCTCCAATCGTTTAACCAGAATGGCCTAGGGAAAAAATACGCATACCGTTGTAATCGGGCGAGTTTCTACTTTCAGACGCAGCAGGAATTTTTGGGTTAGGTCAATCCGTTCGCGAGATATGGGAGTTTGAAGCCAAGAAATGGTTGAGAAGGCCCAAAATTTTTCGTAATTCTGCTGCTCCAAACGCTTAACCCTCATGGCGTAGGGAAAAAATACACATACCGTTATAATCGTGCGAGTTTCTACTTTCAGACGCAACAGGAATTTTTGGGTTGTGTCAATCCGTTCGCGAGATATGGGAGGTTGAAACCAAGAAATGGTTGAGAACGCAAAAAATTTTTCGCAATTCTGCTGCTCCAAACGCAAAACCAGAATGGGCTAGGGAAAAAATACACATACCGTTGTGATCGGGCGAGTTTCTACTTTTAGATGCAATAGGAATTTTTGGGTTAGGTCAATCCGTTCGCGAGATATGGGAGTTTGAAGCTAAGAAATGGTTGAGAAGAGAATAAATTTGTCGCAATTCTGCTGCTCCAATCGTTTAACCAGAATGGCCTAGGGAAAAAATACGCATACCGTTGTAATCGGGCGAGTTTCTACTTTCAGACGCAGCAGGAATTTTTGGGTTAGGTCAATCCGTTCGCGAGATATGGGAGTTTGAAGCCGAGAAATGGTTGAGAAGGCAAAAATTTTTTCGCAATTCTGCTGCTCCAAACGCTTAACCAGAATGGCCTAGGGAAAACATACACATACCGTTGTAATCGGGCGAGTTTCTACTTTCAGATGCAATAGGAATTTTTGGGTTAGGTCAATCCGTTCGCGAGATATGGGAGTTTGAAGCCAAGAAATGCTTGACAAGGCAAAAAATTTTTCGC
This sequence comes from Ptiloglossa arizonensis, assembly GCF_051014685.1. Lineage (NCBI taxonomy): Eukaryota > Metazoa > Arthropoda > Insecta > Hymenoptera > Colletidae > Ptiloglossa > Ptiloglossa arizonensis. The sequence goes on along the minus strand of NW_027478610.1, from coordinate 646,093 downwards.
AATTCTGCTGCTCCAAACGCGAAACCAGAATAGCCTAGGGAAAAAGTACACATACCGTTGTAATCGGGCGAGTTTCTACTTTCAGACGCAATAGGAATTTTTGGGTTAGGTCAATCCGTTCGCGAGATATGGGAGTTTGAAGCTAAGAAATGGTTGACAAGACAACAAATTTTTCGCACTTCTGCTGCTCCAAACGCTTAACCAGAATGCGCTAGGGAAAAAATACGCATACCGTTGTAATCGGGCGAGTTTCTACTTTCAGACGCAGCAGGAATTTTTTGGTTAGGTCAATCCGTTCGCGAGATATGGGAGTTTGAAGCCAAGAAATGGTTGAGAAGGCAAAAATTTTTTCGCAATTCTGCTGCTCCAAACGCTTAACCAGAATGGCCTAGGGAAAAAATACACATACCGTTGTAATCGGGCGAGTTTCTACTTTCAGATGCAATGGGAATTTTTGGGTTAGGTCAATCCGTTCGCGAGATATGGGAGTTTGAAGCCAAGAAATGGTTGAGAAGGCCCAAAATTTTTCGCAATTCTGCTGCTCCAAACGCTTAACCAGAATGGCGTAGGGAAAAAATACACATACCGTTGTAATCGGGCGAGTTTCTACTTTCAGATTCAATAGGAATTTTTGGGTTATGTCAATCCGTTCGCGAGATGTGGGAGTTTGAAGCCAAGAAATGGTTGAGGAGGCTCAACATTTTTCGCAATTCTGCTGCTCCAAACGCTTAACCAGAATGGCCTAGGGAAAAAATACTCATTCCTTTGTAATCGTGCGAGTTTCTACTTTCAGACGCAACAGGAATTTTTGGGTTATGTCAATCCGTTCGCGAGATATGGGAGTTTGAAGCCAAGAAATGGTTGAGAAGGCCCAAAATTTTTCGCAATTCTGCTGCTCCGAACGCGAAACCAGAATGGCCTAGGGAAAAACTACACATACCGTTGTAATCGTGCGAGTTTCTACTTTCAGACGCAACAGGAATTTTTGGGTTATGTCAATCCGTTCGCGAGATATGGGAGTTTGAAGCTAAGAAATGGTTGAGAAGAGAATAAATTTTTCGCAATTCTGCTGCTCCAATCGTTTAACCAGAATGGCCTAGGGAAAAAATACGCATACCGTTGTAATCGGGCGAGTTTCTACTTTCAGACGCAGCAGGAATTTTTGGGTTAGGTCAATCCGTTCGCGAGATATGGGAGTTTGAAGCCAAGAAATGGTTGAGAAGGCAAAAAATTTTTCGCAATTCTGCTGCTCCAAACGCTTAACCAGAATGGCCTAGGGAAAACATACACATACCGTTGTAATCGGGCGAGTTTCTACTTTCAGATGCAATAGGAATTTTTGGGTTAGGTCAATCCGTTCGCGAGATATGGGAGTTTGAAGCCAAGAAATGCTTGACAAGGCAAAAAATTTTTCGCAATTCTGCTGCTCCAAACGCGAAACCAGAATAGCCTAGGGAAAAAGTACACATACCGTTGTAATCGGGCGAGTTTCTACTTTCAGACGCAATAGGAATTTTTGGGTTAGGTCAATCCGTTCGCGAGATATGGGAGTTTGAAGCTAAGAAATGGTTGACAAGACAACAAATTTTTCGCACTTCTGCTGCTCCAAACGCTTAACCAGAATGGCCTAGGGAAAAAATACGCATACCGTTGTAATCGGGCGAGTTTCTACTTTCAGACGCAGCAGGAATTTTTTGGTTAGGTCAATCCGTTCGCGAGATATGGGAGTTTGAAGCCAAGAAATGGTTGAGAAGGCAAAAATTTTTTCGCAATTCTGCTGCTCCAAACGCTTAACCAGAATGGCCTAGGGAAAAAATACACATACCGTTGTAATCGGGCGAGTTTCTACTTTCAGATGCAATGGGAATTTTTGGGTTAGGTCAATCCGTTCGCGAGATATGGGAGTTTGAAGCCAAGAAATGGTTGAGAAGGCCCAAAATTTTTCGCAATTCTGCTGCTCCAAACGCTTAACCAGAATGGCGTAGGGAAAAAATACACATACCGTTGTAATCGGGCGAGTTTCTACTTTCAGATTCAATAGGAATTTTTGGGTTATGTCAATCCGTTCGCGAGATGTGGGAGTTTGAAGCCAAGAAATGGTTGAGGAGGCTCAACATTTTTCGCAATTCTGCTGCTCCAAACGCTTAACCAGAATGGCCTAGGGAAAAAATACTCATTCCTTTGTAATCGTGCGAGTTTCTACTTTCAGACGCAACAGGAATTTTTGGGTTATGTCAATCCGTTCGCGAGATATGGGAGTTTGAAGCCAAGAAATGGTTGAGAAGGCCCAAAATTTTTCGCAATTCTGCTGCTCCGAACGCGAAACCAGAATGGCCTAGGGAAAAACTACACATACCGTTGTAATCGTGCGAGTTTCTACTTTCAGACGCAACAGGAATTTTTGGGTTATGTCAATCCGTTCGCGAGATATGGGAGTTTGAAGCTAAGAAATGGTTGAGAAGAGAATAAATTTTTCGCAATTCTGCTGCTCCAATCGTTTAACCAGAATGGCCTAGGGAAAAAATACGCATACCGTTGTAATCGGGCGAGTTTCTACTTTCAGACGCAGCAGGAATTTTTGGGTTAGGTCAATCCGTTCGCGAGATATGGGAGTTTGAAGCCAAGAAATGGTTGAGCAGGCAAAAAATTTTTCGCAATTCTGCTGCTCCAAACGCATAACCAGGATGGCCTAGGGAAAAAATACACATACCGTTGTAAACGGGCGAGTTTCTACTTTCAGATGCAATAGGAATTTTTGGGTTAGGTCAATCCGTTCGCGAGATGTGGGAGTTTCAAGCCAAGAAATGGTTGAGAAGGCCCAAAATTTTTCGTAATTCTGCTGCTCCAAACGCTTAACCCTCATGGCGTAGGGAAAAAATACACATACCGTTATAATCGTGCGAGTTTCTACTTTCAGACGCAACAGGAATTTTTGGGTTGTGTCAATCCGTTCGCGAGATATGGGAGGTTGAAACCAAGAAATGGTTGAGAACGCAAAAAATTTTTCGCAATTCTGCTGCTCCAAACGCGAAACCAGAATGGCCTAGGGAAAAAATACGCATACCGTTGTAATCGGGCGAGTTTCTACTTTCAGACGCAGCAGGAATTTTTTGGTTAGGTCAATCCGTTCGCGAGATATGGGAGTTTGAAGCCAAGAAATGGTTGAGAAGGCAAAAATTTTTTCGCAATTCTGCTGCTCCAAACGCTTAACCAGAATGGCCTAGGGAAAAAATACACATACCGTTGTAATCGGGCGAGTTTCTACTTTCAGATGCAATGGGAATTTTTGGGTTAGGTCAATCCGTTCGCGAGATATGGGAGTTTGAAGCCAAGAAATGGTTGAGAAGGCCCAAAATTTTTCGCAATTCTGCTGCTCCAAACGCTTAACCAGAATGGCGTAGGGAAAAAATACACATACCGTTGTAATCGGGCGAGTTTCTACTTTCAGATTCAATAGGAATTTTTGGGTTATGTCAATCCGTTCGCGAGATGTGGGAGTTTGAAGCCAAGAAATGGTTGAGGAGGCTCAACATTTTTCGCAATTCTGCTGCTCCAAACGCTTAACCAGAATGGCCTAGGGAAAAAATACTCATTCCTTTGTAATCGTGCGAGTTTCTACTTTCAGACGCAACAGGAATTTTTGGGTTATGTCAATCCGTTCGCGAGATATGGGAGTTTGAAGCCAAGAAATGGTTGAGAAGGCCCAAAATTTTTCGCAATTCTGCTGCTCCGAACGCGAAACCAGAATGGCCTAGGGAAAAACTACACATACCGTTGTAATCGTGCGAGTTTCTACTTTCAGACGCAACAGGAATTTTTGGGTTATGTCAATCCGTTCGCGAGATATGGGAGTTTGAAGCTAAGAAATGGTTGAGAAGAGAATAAATTTTTCGCAATTCTGCTGCTCCAATCGCTTAACCAGAATGGCCTGGGGAAAAAATACGCATACCGTTGTAATCGGGCGAGCTTCTACTTTCAGACGCAGCAGGAATTTTTGTGTTAGGTCAATCCGTTCGCGAGATATGGGAGTTTGAAGCCAAGAAATGGTTGAGAAGAGAATAAATTTGTCGCAATTCTGCTGCTCCAATCGTTTAACCAGAATGGCCTAGGGAAAAAATACGCATACCGTTGTAATCGGGCGAGTTTCTACTTTCAGACGCAGCAGGAATTTTTGGGTTAGGTCAATCCGTTCGCGAGATATGGGAATTTGAAGCCAAGAAATGGTTGAGAAGGCAAAAATTTTTTCGCAATTCTGCTGCTCCAAACGCTTAACCAGAATGGCCTAGGGAAAAAATAAACATACCGTTGTAATCGGGCGAGTTTCTACTTTCAGATGCAATGGGAATTTTTGTGTTAGGTCAATCCGTTCGCGAGATATGGGAGTTTGAAGCCAAGAAATGGTTGAGAAGGCCCAAAATTTTTCGCAATTCTGCTGCTCCGAACGCGAAACCAGAATGGCCTAGGGAAAAAGTACACATACCGTTGTAATCGTGCGAGTTTCTACTTTCAGACGCAACAGGAATTTTTGGGTTATGTCAATCCGTTCGCGAGATATGGGAGTTTGAAGCTAAGAAATGGTTGAGAAGAGAATAAATTTTTCGCAATTCTGCTGCTCCAATCGCTTAACCAGAATGGCCTAGGGAAAAAATACGCATACCGTTGTAATCGGGCGAGCTTCTACTTTCAGACGCAGCAGGAATTTTTGGGTTAGGTCAATCCGTTCGCGAGATATGGGAGTTGGAAGCCAAGAAATGGGTGAGAAGGCCCAAAATTTTTCGCAATTCTGCTGCTCCAAACGCTTAACCAGAATGGCCTAGGGAAAAAATACACATACCGTTGTAATCGGGCGAGTTTCTACTTTCAGATGCAATAGGAATTTTTGGGTTAGGTCAATCCGTTCGCGAGATATGGGAGTTCGAAGCCAAGAAATGGTTGAGAAGGCAAAAAATTTTTCGCAAATCTGCTGCTCCAAACGCTTAACCAGAATGGCCTAGGGAAAACATACACATACCGTTGTAATCGGGCGAGTTTCTACTTTCAGATGCAATAGGAATTTTTGGGTTAGGTCAATCCGTACGCGAGATATGGGAGTTTGAAGCCAAGAAATGCTTGACAAGGCAAAAATTTTTTCGCAATTCTGCTGCTCCAAACGCTTAACCAGAATGGTCTAGGGAGAAAATACACATACCGTTGTAATCGGGCGAGTTTCTACTTTCAGATGCAATGGGAATTTTTGGGTTAGGTCAATCCGTTCGCGAGATATGGGAGTTTGAAGCCAAGAAATGGTTGAGAAGGCCCAAAATTTTTCGCAATTCTGCTGCTCCAAACGCTTAACCAGAATGGCGTAGGGAAAAAATACACATACCGTTGTAATCGGGCGAGTTTCTACTTTCAGATTCAATAGGAATTTTTGGGTTATGTCAATCCGTTCGCGAGATGTGGGAGTTTGAAACCAAGAAATGGTTGAGGAGGCCCAACATTTTTCGCAATTCTGCTGCTCCAAACGCTTAACCAGAATGGCCTAGGGAAAAAATACACATTCCTTTGTAATCGTGCGAGTTTCTACTTTCAGACGCAACAGGAATTTTTGGGTTATGTCAATCCGTTCGCGAGATATGGGAGTTTGAAGCTAAGAAATGGTTGAGAAGGCAAAAAATTTTTCGCAATTCTGCTGCTCCAAACGCTTAACCAGAATGGCCTAGGGAAAACATACACATACCGTTGTAATCGGGCGAGTTTCTACTTTCAGATGCAATAGGAATTTTTGGGTTAGGTCAATCCGTACGCGAGATATGGGAGTTTGAAGCCAAGAAATGCTTGACAAGGCAAAAATTTTTTCGCAATTCTGCTGCTCCAAACGCTTAACCAGAATGGTCTAGGGAAAAAATACACATACCGTTGTAATCGGGCGAGTTTCTACTTTCAGATGCAATGGGAATTTTTGGGTTAGGTCAATCCGTTCGCGAGATATGGGAGTTTGAAGCCAAGAAATGGTTGAGAAGGCCCAAAATTTTTCGCAATTCTGCTGCTCCAAACGCTTAACCAGAATGGCGTAGGGAAAAAATACACATACCGTTGTAATCGGGCGAGTTTCTACTTTCAGATTCAATAGGAATTTTTGGGTTATGTCAATCCGTTCGCGAGATGTGGGAGTTTGAAGCCAAGAAATGGTTGAGGAGGCCCAACATTTTTCGCAATTCTGCTGCTCCAAACGCTTAACCAGAATGGCCTAGGGAAAAAATACACATTCCTTTGTAATCGTGCGAGTTTCTAATTTCAGACGCAACAGGAATTTTTGGGTTATGTCAATCCGTTCGCGAGATATGGGAGTTTGAAGCTAAGAAATGGTTGAGAAGAGAATAAATTTTTCGCAATTCTGCTGCTGCAATCGCTTAACCAGAATGGCCTGGGGAAAAAATACGCATACCGTTGTAATCGGGCGAGTTTCTACTTTCAGACGCAGCAGGAATTTTTGGGTTAGGTCAATCCGTTCGCGAGATATGGGAGTTTGAAGCCAAGAAATGGTTGAGAAGAGAATAAATTTGTCGCAATTCTGCTGCTCCAATCGTTTAACCAGAATGGCCTAGGGAAAAAATACGCATACCGTTGTAATCGGGCGAGTTTCTACTTTCAGACGCAGCAGGAATTTTTGGGTTAGGTCAATCTGTTCGCGAGATATGGGAGTTTGAAGCCAAGAAATGGTTGAGAAGGCAAAAATTTTTTCGCAATTCTGCTGCTCCAAACGCTTAGCCAGAATGGCCTAGGGAAAAAATACACATACCGTTGTAATCGGGCGAGTTTCTACTTTCAGATGCAATGGGAATTTTTGGGTTAGGTCAATCCGTTCGCGAGATATGGGAGTTTGACGCCAAGAAATGGTTGAGAAGCCCCAAAATTTTTCGCAATTCTGCTGCTCCGAACGCGAAACCAGAATGGCCTAGGGAAAAAGTACACATACCGTTGTAATCGTGCGAGTTTCTACTTTCAGACGCAATAGGAATTTTTGGGTTAGGTCAATCCGTTCGCGAGATATGGGAGTTTGAAGCTAAGAAATGGTTGACAAGACAACAAATTTTTCGCACTTCTGCTGCTCCAAACGCTTAACCAGAATGGCCTAGGGAAAAAATACGTATACCGTTTTAATCGGGCGAGTTTCTACTTTCAGATGCAATAGGAATTTTTGGGTTAGGTCAATCCGTTCGCGAGATGTGGAAGGTTGAAGCCAAGAAATGGTTGAGAAGGCCCAAAATTTTTCGTTATTCTGCTGCTCCAAACGCTTAACCCTCATGGCGTATGGAAAAAATACACATACCGTTATAATCGTGCGAGTTTCTACTTTCAGACGCAGCAGGAATTTTTGGGTTGGGTCAATCCGTTCGCGAGATATGGGAGGTTGAAACCAAGAAATCGTTGAGAACGCAAAAAATTTTTCGCAATTCTGCTGCTCCAAACGCGAAACCAGAATTGCCTAGGGAAAAAATATACATACCGTTGTAATCGTGCGAGTTTTTACTTTCAGACGCAACAGGAATTTTTGGGTTATGTCAATCCGATCGCGAGATATGGGAGTTTGAAGCTAAGAAATGGTTGAGAAGAGAATAAATTTTTCGCAATTCTGCTGCTCCAATCGCTTAACCAGAATGGCCTAGGGAAAAAATACGCATACCGTTGTAATCGGGCGAGTTTCTACTTTCAGGCGCAGCAGGAATTTTTGGGTTAGGTCAATCCGCTCGCGAGATATGGGAGTTTGAAGCCAAGAAATGGTTGAGAAGGCAAAAAATTTTTCGCAATTCTGCTGCTCCAAACGCTTAACCAGAATGGCCTAGGGAAAAAATACACATACCGTTGTAAACGGGCGAGTTTCTACTTTCAGATGCAATAGGAATTTTTGGGTTAGGTCAATCCGTTCGCGAGATGTGGGAGTTTGAAGCCAAGAAATGGTTGAGAACGCAAACAATTTTTCGCAATTCTGCTGCTCCAAACGCGACATCAGAATGGCCTAGGGAAAAAATACACGTACCGTTGTGATCGGGCGAGTTTCTACTTTTAGATGCAATAGGAATTTTTGGGTTAGGTCAATCCGTTCGCGAGATATGGGAGTTTGAAGCTAAGAAATGGTTGACAAGACAACAAATTTTTCGCACTTCTGCTGCTCCAAACGCTTAACCAGAATGGCCTAGGGAAAAAATACGCATACCGTTGTAATCGGGCGAGTTTCTACTTTCAGACGCAGCTGAAATTTTTGGGTTAGGTCAATCCGTTCGCGAGATATGGGAGGTTGAAGCAAAGAAATGGTTGAGAAGGCAAAAATTTTTTTGCAATTCTGCTGCTCCAAACGCCTAATCAGAATGGCCTAGGGAAAAAATACACACACCGTTGTAATCGGGCGAGTTTCTACTTTCAGATGCAATGGGAATTTTTGGGTTAGGTCAATCCGTTCGCGAGATATGGGAGTTTGAAGCCAAGAAATGGTTGAGAAGAGAATAAATTTGTCGCAATTCTGCTGCTCCAATCGTTTAACCAGAATGGCCTAGGGAAAAAATACGCATACCGTTGTAATCGGGCGAGTTTCTACTTTCAGACGCAGCAGGAATTTTTGGGTTAGGTCAATCCGTTCGCGAGATATGGGAGTTTGAAGCCAAGAAATGGTTGAGAAGGCAAAAAATTTTTCGCAATTCTGCTGTTCCAAACGCTTAACCAGAATGGCCTAGGGAAAAAATACACATACCGTTGTAATCGGGCGAGTTTCTACTTTCAGATGCAATGGGAATTTTTGGGTTAGGTCAATCCGTTCGCGAGATATGGGAGTTTGAAGCCAAGAAATGGTTGAGAAGGCCCAAAATTTTTCGCAATTCTGCTGCTCCGAACGCGAAACCAGAATGGCCTAGGGAAAAAGTACACATACCGTTGTAATCGTGCGAGTTTCTACTTTCAGACGCAACAGGAATTTTTGGGTTATGTCAATCCGTTCGCGAGATATGGGAGGTTGAAACCAAGAAATGGTTGAGAACGCAAAAAATTTTTCGCAATTCTGCTGCTCCAACCGCTTAACCAGAATGGCCTAGGGAAAAAATACACATACCATTGTAATCGGGCGAGTTTCTACTTTCAGATGCAATAGGAATTTCTGGGTTAGGTCAAGCCGTTCGCGAGATATGGGGGTTTGAAGCCAAGAAATGGTTGAGAAGACAACAAATTTTTCGCACTTCTGCTGCTCCAATCGCTTAACCAGAATAGTCTAGGGAAAAAATACGTATACCGTTTTAATCGGGCGAGATTCTACTTTCAGATGCAATAGGAATTTTTGTGTTAGGTCAATCCGTTCGCGAGATATGGGAGTTTGAAGCTAAGAAATGGTTGACAAGACAACAAATTTTTCGCACTTCTGCTGCTCCAATCGCTTAACCAGAATGGCCTAGGGCAAAAATACGCACACCGTTGTAATCGGGCGAGTATCTACTTTCAGACGCAGCAGGAATTTTTGGGTTAGGTCAATCCGTTCGCGAGATATGGGAGTTTGAATCCAAGAAATGGTTGAGAAGTCAAAATATTTTTCGCAATTCTGCTGCTCCAAACGCTTAACCAGAATGGCCTAAGGAAAAAATACAAATACCGTTGTAATCGTGCGAGTTTCTACTTTCAGATGCAATAGGAATTTTTGGGTTGGGTCAATCCGTTCGCGAGATATGGGAGGTTGAAACCAAGAAATGGTTGAGAACGCAAAAAATTTTTCGCAATTCTGCTGCTCCAACCGCTTAACCAGAATGGCCTAGGGAAAAAATTCACATACCATTGTAATCGGGCGAGTTTCTACTTTCAGATGCAATAGGAATTTTTGGGTTAGGTCAAGCCGTTCGCGAGATATGGGGGTTTGAAGCCAAGAAATGGTTGAGAAAGCAAAAAATTATTCGCAATTCTGCTGCTCCAAACGCTTAACCAGAATGGCCTAGGGAAAAAATGCGCATACCGTTGTAATCGGGCGAGTTTCTACTTTCAGATGCAATAGGAATGTTTGGGTTATGTCAATCCGTTCGCGAGATATGGGAGTTTGAAGCTAAGAAATGGTTGAGAAGACAACAAATTTTTCGCACTTCTGCTGCTCCAATCGCTTAACCAGAATAGCCTAGGGAAAAAATACGTATACCGTTTTAATCGGGCGAGATTCTACTTTCAGATGCAATAGGAATTTTTGTGTTAGGTCAATCCGTTCGCGAGATATGGGAGTTTGAAGCTAAGAAATGGTTGACAAGACAACAAATTTTTCGCACTTCTGCTGCTCCAATCGCTTAACCAGAATGGCCTAGGGAAAAAATACGCACACCGTTGTAATCGGGCGAGTTTCTACTTTCAGACGCAGCAGGAATTTTTGGGTTAGGTCAATCCGTTCGCGAGATATGGGAGTTTGAAGCTAAGAAATGGTTGACAAGACAACAAATTTTTCGCACTTCTGCTGCTCCAATCGCTTAACCAGAATGGCCTAGGGAAAAAATACGCATACCGTTGTAATCGGGCGAGTTTCTAATTTCAGACGCAGCAGGAATTTTTGGGTTATATCAATCCGTTCGCGAGATATGGGAGTTTGTAACCAAGAAATGGTTGACAAGGCAAAAAATTTATCGCAATTCTGCTGCTCCAAACGCTTAACCAGAATGGCCTAGGAGAAAAATACACATACTGTTGTAATCGGGCGAGTTTCTACTTTTAGATGCAATAGGAATTCTTGGGTTAGGTCAAGCCGTTCGCGAGATATGGGAGTTTGAAGCTAAGAAATGGTTGAGAAGAGAATAAATTTTTCGCAATTCTGCTGCTCCAATCGCTTAACCAGAATAGCCTAGGGAAAAAATACGTATACCGTTGTAATCGGGCGAGTTTCTACTTTCAGATGCAATAGGAATGTTTGGGTTATGTCAATCCGTTCGCGAGATATGGGAGTTTGAAGCTAAGAAATGGTTGAGAAGACAACAAATTTTTCGCACTTCTGCTGCTCCAATCGCTTAACCAGAATAGCCTAGGGAAAAAATACGTATACCGTTTTAATCGGGCGAGATTCTACTTTCAGATGCAATAGGAATTTTTGTGTTAGGTCAAGCCGTTCGCGAGATATGGGAGTTTGAAGCCAAGAAATGGTTGAGAAGGCAAAAAATTATTCGCAATTCTGCTGCTCCAATCGCTTAACCAGAATGGCCTAGGGAAAAAATACACATACCGTTGTAATCGTGCGAGTTTCTACTTTCAGACGCAACAGGAATTTTTGGGTTGGGTCAATCCGTTCGCGAGATATGGGAGGTTGAAACCAAGAAATGGTTGAGAAGGCCCAAAATTTTTCGCAATTCTGCTGCTCCAAACGCTTAACCAGAATGGCCTAGGGAAAAAATATACATACCGCTGTAATCGTGCGAGTTTCTACTTTCAGACGCAACAGGAATTTTTGTGTTATGTCAATCCGTTCGCGAGATATGGGAGTGTGAAGCCAAGAAATGGTTGACAAGGCAAAAAATTTTTCGCAATTCAGCTGCTCCAAACGCGAAACCAGAATGGCCTAGGGAAAAAGTACACATACCGTTGTAATCGGGCGAGTTTCTACTTTCAGACGCAACAGGAATTTTTGGGTTAGGTCAATCCGATCGCGAGATATGGGAGTTTGAAGATAAGAAATGGTTGAGAAGAGAATAAATTTTTCGCAATTCTGCTGCTCCAATCGCTTAACCAGAATGGCCTAGGGAAAAAATACACATAGCGTTGTAATCGGGCGAGTTTCTACTTTCAGATGCAATAGGAATTTTTGGGTTAGGTCAAGCCGTTCGCGAGATATGGGAGTTTGAAGCCAAGAAATGGTTGAGAAGGCCAAAAATTTTTCGCAATTCTGCTGTTCCAAACGCTTAACCAGAATGGCCTAGGGAAAAAATACACATACCGTTGTAATCGGGCGAGTTTCTACTTTCAGATGCAATAGGAATTTTTGGGTTAGGTCAATCCGTTCGCGAGATATGGGAGTTTGAAGCCAAGAAATGGTTGAGAAGGCCCAAAATTTTTCGCAATTCTGCTGCTCCAAACGCTTAACCAGAATGGCCTAGGGAAAAAATACACATACCGTTGTAATCGTGCGAGTTTCTACTTTCAGACGCAACAGGAATTTTTGGGTTAGGTCAATCCGTTCGCGAGATATGGGAGTTTGAAGCCAAGAAATGGTTGAGAAGGCAAAAAATTTTTCGCAATTCTGCTGCTCCAAACGCTTAACCAGAATGGCCTAGGGAAAAAATACACATACCGTTGTAATCGGGCGAGTTTCTGCTTCAGATGCAATAGGAATTTTTGGGTTAGGTCAATCCGTTCGCGAGATATGGGAGTTTGAAGCTAAGAAATTGTTGAGAAGAGAATAAATTTTTCGCAATTCTGCTGCTCCAATCGCTTAACCAGAATTGTCTAGGGAAAAAATACGCATACCGTTGTAATCGGGCGAGTTTCTACTTTCAGACGCAGCAGGAACTTTTGGGTTAGGTCAATCCGTTCGCGAGATATGGGAGTTTGAAGCCAAGAAATGATTGAGAAGGCCCAAAATTTTTCGCAATTCTGCTGCTCCAAACGCTTAACCAGAATGGCGTAGGGATAAAATACACATACCGTTGTAATCGGGCGAGTTTCTACTTTCAGACGCAATAGGAATTTTTGGGTTAGGTCAATCCGTTCGCGAGATATGGGAGTTTGAAGCCAAGAAATGGTTGAGAAGGCAAAAAATTTTTCGCAATTCTGCTGCTCCAAACGCTTAACCAGAATGGCCTAAGGAAAAAATACACATACCGTTGTAATCGGGCGAGTTTCTACTTTCAGATGCAATAGGAATTTTTGGGTTTGGTCAATCCGTTCGCGAGATATGGGAGTTTGAAGCTAAGAAATGGTTGAGAAGAGAATAAATTTTTCGCAATTCTGCTGCTCCAAACGCTTAACCAGAATGGCCTAAGGAAAAAATACGTATACCGTTTTAATCGGGCGAGATTCTACTTTCAGATGCAATAGAAATTTTTGTGTTAGGTCAATCCGTTCGCGAGATATGGGAGTTTGAAGCTAAGAAATGGTTGACAAGACAACAAATTTTTCGCACTTCTGCTGCTCCAATCGCTTAACCAGAATGGCCTAGGGAAAAAATACGCACGCCGTTGTAATCGGGCGAGTTTCTACTTTCAGACGCAGCAGGAATTTTTGGGTTAGGTCAATCCGTTCGCGAGATAGGGGAGTTTGAAGCTAAGAAATGGTTGAGGAAGCAAAAAATTTTTCGCAATTCTGCTGCTCCAAACGCTTAACCCGAATGGCCTAAGGAAAAAATACACATACCGTTGTAATCGGGCGAGTTTCTACTTTCAGATGCAATAGGAATTTTTGGGTTAGGTCAATCCGTTCGCGAGATATGGGAGTTTGAAACTAAGAAATTGTTGAGAAGAGAATAAATTTTTCGCAATTCTGCTGCTCCAATCGCTTAACCAGAATGGTCTAGGGAAAAAATACGCATACCGTTGTAATCGGGCGAGTTTCTACTTTCAGACGCAGCAGGAACTTTTGGGTTAGGTCAATCCGTTCGCGAGATATGGGAGTTTGAAGCCAAGAAATGATTGAGAAGGCCCAAAATTTTTCGCAATTCTGCTGCTCCAATCGCTTAACCAGAATGGTCTAGGGAAAAAATACGCATACCGTTGTAATCGGGCGAGTTTCTACTTTCAGACGCAGCAGGAATTTTTGGGTTAGGTCAATCCGTTCGCGAGATATGGGAGTTTGAAGCTAAGAAATGGTTGAGAAGAGAATAAATTTTTCGCACTTCTGCTGCTCCAATCGCTTAACCAGAATGGCCTAGGGAAAAAATACGCACACCGTTGTAATCGGGCGAGTTTCTACTTTCAGACGCAGCAGGAATTTTTGGGTTAGGTCAATCCGCTCGCGAGATATGGGAGTTTGAAGCCAAGAATTGGTTGAGAAGGCAAAAAATTTTTCGCAATTCTGCTGCTCCAAACGCTTAACCAGAATGGCCTAAGGAAAAAATACGTATACCGTTTTAATCGGGCGAGATTCTACTTTCAGATGCAATAGAAATTTTTGTGTTAGGTCAATCCGTTCGCGAGATATGGGAGTTTGAAGCTAAGAGATGGTTGAGGAAGCAAAAAATTTTTCGCAATTCTGCTGCTCCAAACGCTTAACCCGAATGGCCTAAGGAAAAAATACACATACCGTTGTAATCGGGCGAGTTTCTACTTTCAGATGCAATAGGAATTTTTGGGTTAGGTCAATCCGTTCGCGAGATATGGGAGTTTGAAGCTAAGAAATTGTTGAGAAGAGAATAAATTTTTCGCAATTCTGCTGCTCCAATCGCTTAACCAGAATGGTCTAGGGAAAAAATACGCATACCGTTGTAATCCGGCGAGTTTCTACTTTCAGACGCAGCAGGAACTTTTGGGTTAGGTCAATCCGTTCGCGAGATATGGGAGTTTGAAGCCAAGAAATGATTGAGAAGGCCCAAAATTGTTCGCAATTCTGCTGCTCCAAACGCTTAACCAGAATGGCGTAGGGAAAAAATACACATACCGTTGTAATCGGGCGAGTTTCTACTTTCAGACGCAACAGGAATTTTTGGGTTATGTCAATCCGTTCGCGAGATATGGGAGTTTGAAGCCAAGAAATGGTTGACAAGCCAAAAAATTTTTCGCAATTCTGCTGCTCCAAACGCGAAACCAGAATGGCCTAGGGAAAAAGTACACATACCGTTGTAATCGGGCGAGTTTCTACTTTCGGACGCAACAGGAATTTTTGGGTTAGGTCAATCCGATCGCGAGATATGGGAGTTTGAAGCTAAGAAATGGTTGAGAAGAGAATAAATTTTTCGCAATTTTGCTGCTCCAATCGCTTAACCAGAATGGCCTAGGGAAAAAGTGCACATACCGTTGTAATCAGGCGAGTTTCTACTTTCAGACGCAGCAGGAATTTTTGGGTTAGGTCAATCCGTTCGCGAGATATGGGAGTTTGAAGCCAAGAAATGGTTGAGAAGGCAAAAAATTTTTCACAATTCTGCTGCTCCAAACGCTTAACCAAAATGGCCTAGGGAAAAAATACACATACCGTTGCAATCGGGCGAGTTTCTACATTCAGATGCAATCGGAATTTTTGGGTTAGATCAATCCGTTCGCGAGATATGGGAGTTTGAAGCCAAGAATTGGTTGAGAAGGCAAAAATTTTTTCGCAATTCTGCTGCTCCAAACGCTTAACCAGAATGGCCTAAGGAAAAAATACACATACCGTTGTAATCGGGCGAGTTTCTACTTTCAGATGCAATAGGAATTTTTGGGTTAGGTCAATCCGTTCGCGAGATATGGGAGTTTGAAGCTAAGAAATCGATGAGAAGAGAATAAATTTTTCGCAATTCTGCTGCTCCAATCGCTTAACCAGAATGGCCTAGGGAAAAAGTACACATACCGTTGTAATCGGGCGAGTTTCTACTTTCAGACGCAATAGGAATTTTTGGGTTAGGTCAATCCGTTCGCGAGATATGGGAGTTTGAAGCCAAGAAATGGTTGAGAAGGCAAAAAATTTTTCGCAATTCTGCTGCTCCAAACGCTTAACCAGAATGGCCTAAGGAAAAAATACACATACCGTTGTAATCGGGCGAGTTTCTACTTTCAGATGCAATAGGAATTTTTGGGTTAGGTCAATCCGTTCGCGAGATATGGGAGTTTGAAGCCAAGAAATGAATGAGAAGGCCCAAAATTTTTCGCAATTCTGCTGCTCCAAACGCTTAACCAGAATGGCCTAGGGAAAAAATTCACATACCATTGTAATCGGGCGAGTTTCTACTTTCAGATGCAATAGGAATTTTTGGGTTAGGTCAAGCCGTTCGCGAGATATGGGGGTTTGAAGCCAAGAAATGGTTGAGAAAGCAAAAAATTATTCGCAATTCTGCTGCTCCAAACGCTTAACCAGAATGGCCTAGGGAAAAAATGCGCATACCGTTGTAATCGGGCGAGTTTCTACTTTCAGATGCAATAGGAATGTTTGGGTTATGTCAATCCGTTCGCGAGATATGGGAGTTTGAAGCTAAGAAATGGTTGAGAAGACAACAAATTTTTCGCACTTCTGCTGCTCCAATCGCTTAACCAGAATAGCCTAGGGAAAAAATACGTATACCGTTTTAATCGGGCGAGATTCTACTTTCAGATGCAATAGGAATTTTTGTGTTAGGTCAATCCGTTCGCGAGATATGGGAGTTTGAAGCTAAGAAATGGTTGACAAGACAACAAATTTTTCGCACTTCTGCTGCTCCAATCGCTTAACCAGAATGGCCTAGGGAAAAAATACGCACACCGTTGTAATCGGGCGAGTTTCTACTTTCAGACGCAGCAGGAATTTTTGGGTTAGGTCAATCCGTTCGCGAGATATGGGAGTTTGAAGCTAAGAAATGGTTGACAAGACAACAAATTTTTCGCACTTCTGCTGCTCCAATCGCTTAACCAGAATGGCCTAGGGAAAAAATACGCATACCGTTGTAATCGGGCGAGTTTCTAATTTCAGACGCAGCAGGAATTTTTGGGTTATATCAATCCGTTCGCGAGATATGGGAGTTTGTAACCAAGAAATGGTTGACAAGGCAAAAAATTTATCGCAATTCTGCTG
The DNA here is from genome assembly GCF_051014685.1 of Ptiloglossa arizonensis. Lineage (NCBI taxonomy): Eukaryota > Metazoa > Arthropoda > Insecta > Hymenoptera > Colletidae > Ptiloglossa > Ptiloglossa arizonensis. The sequence continues at coordinate 629,446 of NW_027478610.1, read as the reverse complement.
CTCCAAACGCTTAACCAGAATGGCCTAGGAGAAAAATACACATACTGTTGTAATCGGGCGAGTTTCTACTTTTAGATGCAATAGGAATTCTTGGGTTAGGTCAAGCCGTTCGCGAGATATGGGAGTTTGAAGCTAAGAAATGGTTGAGAAGAGAATAAATTTTTCGCAATTCTGCTGCTCCAATCGCTTAACCAGAATAGCCTAGGGAAAAAATACGTATACCGTTGTAATCGGGCGAGTTTCTACTTTCAGATGCAATAGGAATGTTTGGGTTATGTCAATCCGTTCGCGAGATATGGGAGTTTGAAGCTAAGAAATGGTTGAGAAGACAACAAATTTTTCGCACTTCTGCTGCTCCAATCGCTTAACCAGAATAGCCTAGGGAAAAAATACGTATACCGTTTTAATCGGGCGAGATTCTACTTTCAGATGCAATAGGAATTTTTGTGTTAGGTCAAGCCGTTCGCGAGATATGGGAGTTTGAAGCCAAGAAATGGTTGAGAAGGCAAAAAATTATTCGCAATTCTGCTGCTCCAATCGCTTAACCAGAATGGCCTAGGGAAAAAATACACATACCGTTGTAATCGTGCGAGTTTCTACTTTCAGACGCAACAGGAATTTTTGGGTTGGGTCAATCCGTTCGCGAGATATGGGAGGTTGAAACCAAGAAATGGTTGAGAACGCAAAAAATTTTTCGCAATTCTGCTGCTCCAAACGCTTAACCAGAATGGCCTAGGGAAAAAATATACATACCGCTGTAATCGTGCGAGTTTCTACTTTCAGACGCAACAGGAATTTTTGTGTTATGTCAATCCGTTCGCGAGATATGGGAGTGTGAAGCCAAGAAATGGTTGACAAGGCAAAAAATTTTTCGCAATTCAGCTGCTCCAAACGCGAAACCAGAATGGCCTAGGGAAAAATTACACATACCGTTGTAATCGGGCGAGTTTCTACTTTCAGACGCAACAGGAATTTTTGGGTTAGGTCAATCCGATCGCGAGATATGGGAGTTTGAAGATAAGAAATGGTTGAGAAGAGAATAAATTTTTCGCAATTCTGCTGCTCCAATCGCTTAACCAGAATGGCCTAGGGAAAAAATACACATAGCGTTGTAATCGGGCGAGTTTCTACTTTCAGATGCAATAGGAATTTTTGGGTTAGGTCAAGCCGTTCGCGAGATATGGGAGTTTGAAGCCAAGAAATGGTTGAGAAGGCCAAAAATTTTTCGCAATTCTGCTGTTCCAAACGCTTAACCAGAATGGCCTAGGGAAAAAATACACATACCGTTGTAATCGGGCGAGTTTCTACTTTCAGATGCAATAGGAATTTTTGGGTTAGGTCAATCCGTTCGCGAGATATGGGAGTTTGAAGCCAAGAAATGGTTGAGAAGGCCCAAAATTTTTCGCAATTCTGCTGCTCCAAACGCTTAACCAGAATGGCCTAGGGAAAAAATACGTATACCGTTTTAATCGGGCGAGATTCTACTTTCAGATGCAATAGGAATTTTTGTGTTAGGTCAATCCGTTCGCGAGATATGGGAGTTTGAAGCTAAGAAATGGTTGACAAGACAACAAATTTTTCGCACTTCTGCTGCTCCAATCGCTTAACCAGAATGGCCTAGGGAAAAAATACGCACACCGTTGTAATCGGGCGAGTTTCTACTTTCAGACGCAGCAGGAATTTTTGGGTTAGGTCAATCCGTTCGCGAGATATGGGAGTTTGAAGCTAAGAAATGGTTGACAAGACAACAAATTTTTCGCACTTCTGCTGCTCCAATCGCTTAACCAGAATGGCCTAGGGAAAAAATACGCATACCGTTGTAATCGGGCGAGTTTCTAATTTCAGACGCAGCAGGAATTTTTGGGTTATATCAATCCGTTCGCGAGATATGGGAGTTTGTAACCAAGAAATGGTTGACAAGGCAAAAAATTTATCGCAATTCTGCTGCTCCAAACGCTTAACCAGAATGGCCTAGGAGAAAAATACACATACTGTTGTAATCGGGCGAGTTTCTACTTTTAGATGCAATAGGAATTCTTGGGTTAGGTCAAGCCGTTCGCGAGATATGGGAGTTTGAAGCTAAGAAATGGTTGAGAAGAGAATAAATTTTTCGCAATTCTGCTGCTCCAATCGCTTAACCAGAATAGCCTAGGGAAAAAATACGTATACCGTTGTAATCGGGCGAGTTTCTACTTTCAGATGCAATAGGAATGTTTGGGTTATGTCAATCCGTTCGCGAGATATGGGAGTTTGAAGCTAAGAAATGGTTGAGAAGACAACAAATTTTTCGCACTTCTGCTGCTCCAATCGCTTAACCAGAATAGCCTAGGGAAAAAATACGTATACCGTTTTAATCGGGCGAGATTCTACTTTCAGATGCAATAGGAATTTTTGTGTTAGGTCAAGCCGTTCGCGAGATATGGGAGTTTGAAGCCAAGAAATGGTTGAGAAGGCAAAAAATTATTCGCAATTCTGCTGCTCCAATCGCTTAACCAGAATGGCCTAGGGAAAAAATACACATACCGTTGTAATCGTGCGAGTTTCTACTTTCAGACGCAACAGGAATTTTTGGGTTGGGTCAATCCGTTCGCGAGATATGGGAGGTTGAAACCAAGAAATGGTTGAGAACGCAAAAAATTTTTCGCAATTCTGCTGCTCCAAACGCTTAACCAGAATGGCCTAGGGAAAAAATATACATACCGCTGTAATCGTGCGAGTTTCTACTTTCAGACGCAACAGGAATTTTTGTGTTATGTCAATCCGTTCGCGAGATATGGGAGTGTGAAGCCAAGAAATGGTTGACAAGGCAAAAAATTTTTCGCAATTCAGCTGCTCCAAACGCGAAACCAGAATGGCCTAGGGAAAAAGTACACATACCGTTGTAATCGGGCGAGTTTCTACTTTCAGTCGCAACAGGAATTTTTGGGTTAGGTCAATCCGATCGCGAGATATGGGAGTTTGAAGATAAGAAATGGTTGAGAAGAGAATAAATTTTTCGCAATTCTGCTGCTCCAATCGCTTAACCAGAATGGCCTAGGGAAAAAATACACATAGCGTTGTAATCGGGCGAGTTTCTACTTTCAGATGCAATAGGAATTTTTGGGTTAGGTCAAGCCGTTCGCGAGATATGGGAGTTTGAAGCCAAGAAATGGTTGAGAAGGCCAAAAATTTTTCGCAATTCTGCTGTTCCAAACGCTTAACCAGAATGGCCTAGGGAAAAAATACACATACCGTTGTAATCGGGCGAGTTTCTACTTTCAGATGCAATAGGAATTTTTGGGTTAGGTCAATCCGTTCGCGAGATATGGGAGTTTGAAGCCAAGAAATGGTTGAGAAGGCCCAAAATTTTTCGCAATTCTGCTGCTCCAAACGCTTAACCAGAATGGCCTAGGGAAAAAATACACATACCGTTGTAATCGTGCGAGTTTCTACTTTCAGACGCAACAGGAATTTTTGGGTTATGTCAATCCGTTCGCGAGATATGGGAGTTTGAAGCCAAGAAATGGTTGACAAGACAACAAATTTTTCGCACTTCTGCTGCTCCAATCGCTTAACCAGAATGGCCTAGGGAAAAAATACGCACACCGTTGTAATCGGGCGAGTTTCTACTTTCAGACGCAGCAGGAATTTTTGGGTTAGGTCAATCCGCTCGCGAGATATGGGAGTTTGAAGCCAAGAAATGGTTGAGAAGGCAACAAATTTTTCGCAATTCTGCTGCTCCAAACGCTTAACCAGAATGGCCTAAGGAAAAAATACGTATACCGTTTTAATCGGGCGAGATTCTACTTTCAGATGCAATAGAAATTTTTGTGTTAGGTCAATCCGTTCGCGAGATATGGGAGTTTGAAGCTAAGAAATGGTTGACAAGACAACAAATTTTTCGCACTTCGGCTGCTCCAATCGCTTAACCAGAATGGCCTAGGGAAAAAATACGCACGCCGTTGTAATCGGGCGAGTTTCTACTTTCAGACGCAGCAGGAATTTTTGGGTTAGGTCAATCCGTTCGCGAGATAGGGGAGTTTGAAGCCAAGAAATGGTTGAGGAGGCAAAAAATTTTTCGCAATTCTGCTGCTCCAAACGCTTAACCCGAATGGCCTAAGGAAAAAATACACATACCGTTGTAATCGGGCGAGTTTCTACTTTCAGATGCAATAGGAATTTTTGGGTTAGGTCAATCCGTTCGCGAGATATGGGAGTTTGAAGCCAAGAAATGGTTGAGAAGGCAAAAAATTTTTCGCAATTCTGCTGCTCCAAACGCTTAACCAGAATGGCCTAGGGAAAAAATACACATACCGTTGTAATCGGGCGAGTTTCTGCTTCAGATGCAATAGGAATTTTTGGGTTAGGTCAATCCGTTCGCGAGATATGGGAGTTTGAAGCTAAGAAATTGTTGAGAAGAGAATAAATTTTTCGCAATTCTGCTGCTCCAATCGCTTAACCAGAATTGTCTAGGGAAAAAATACGCATACCGTTGTAATCGGGCGAGTTTCTACTTTCAGACGCAGCAGGAACTTTTGGGTTAGGTCAATCCGTTCGCGAGATATGGGAGTTTGAAGCCAAGAAATGATTGAGAAGGCCCAAAATTTTTCGCAATTCTGCTGCTCCAAACGCTTAACCAGAATGGCGTAGGGATAAAATACACATACCGTTGTAATCGGGCGAGTTTCTACTTTCAGACGCAACAGGAATTTTTGGGTTATGTCAATCCGTTCGCGAGATATGGGAGTTTGAAGCCAAGAAATGGTTGACAAGCCAAAAAATTTTTCGCAATTCTGCTGCTCCAAACGCGAAACCAGAATGGCCTAGGGAAAAAGTACACATACCGTTGTAATCGGGCGAGTTTCTACTTTCGGACGCAACAGGAATTTTTGGGTTAGGTCAATCCGATCGCGAGATATGGGAGTTTGAAGCTAAGAAATGGTTGAGAAGAGAATAAATTTTTCGCAATTCTGCTGCTCCAATCGCTTAACCAGAATGGCCTAGGGAAAAAGTACACATACCGTTGTAATCGGGCGAGTTTCTACTTTCAGACGCAATAGGAATTTTTGGGTTAGGTCAATCCGTTCGCGAGATATGGGAGTTTGAAGCCAAGAAATGGTTGAGAAGGCAAAAAATTTTTCGCAATTCTGCTGCTCCAAACGCTTAACCAGAATGGCCTAAGGAAAAAATACACATACCGTTGTAATCGGGCGAGTTTCTACTTTCAGATGCAATAGGAATTTTTGGGTTTGGTCAATCCGTTCGCGAGATATGGGAGTTTGAAGCTAAGAAATGGTTGAGAAGAGAATAAATTTTTCGCAATTCTGCTGCTCCAAACGCTTAACCAGAATGGCCTAAGGAAAAAATACGTATACCGTTTTAATCGGGCGAGATTCTACTTTCAGATGCAATAGAAATTTTTGTGTTAGGTCAATCCGTTCGCGAGATATGGGAGTTTGAAGCTAAGAAATGGTTGACAAGACAACAAATTTTTCGCACTTCTGCTGCTCCAATCGCTTAACCAGAATGGCCTAGGGAAAAAATACGCACGCCGTTGTAATCGGGCGAGTTTCTACTTTCAGACGCAGCAGGAATTTTTGGGTTAGGTCAATCCGTTCGCGAGATAGGGGAGTTTGAAGCTAAGAAATGGTTGAGGAAGCAAAAAATTTTTCGCAATTCTGCTGCTCCAAACGCTTAACCAGAATGGTCTAGGGAAAAAATACGCATACCGTTGTAATCGGGCGAGTTTCTACTTTCAGACGCAGCAGGAATTTTTGGGTTAGGTCAATCCGTTCGCGAGATATGGGAGTTTGAAGCTAAGAAATGGTTGAGAAGAGAATAAATTTTTCGCAATTCTGCTGCTCCAATCGCTTAACCAGAATGGCCTAGGGAAAAAATACGCACACCGTTGTAATCGGGCGAGTTTCTACTTTCAGACGCAGCAGGAATTTTTGGGTTAGGTCAATCCGTTCGCGAGATATGGGAGTTTGAAACTAAGAAATTGTTGAGAAGAGAATAAATTTTTCGCAATTCTGCTGCTCCAATCGCTTAACCAGAATGGTCTAGGGAAAAAATACGCATACCGTTGTAATCGGGCGAGTTTCTACTTTCAGACGCAGCAGGAACTTTTGGGTTAGGTCAATCCGTTCGCGAGATATGGGAGTTTGAAGCCAAGAAATGATTGAGAAGGCCCAAAATTTTTCGCAATTCTGCTGCTCCAATCGCTTAACCAGAATGGTCTAGGGAAAAAATACGCATACCGTTGTAATCGGGCGAGTTTCTACTTTCAGACGCAGCAGGAATTTTTGGGTTAGGTCAATCCGTTCGCGAGATATGGGAGTTTGAAGCTAAGAAATGGTTGAGAAGAGAATAAATTTTTCGCACTTCTGCTGCTCCAATCGCTTAACCAGAATGGCCTAGGGAAAAAATACGCACACCGTTGTAATCGGGCGAGTTTCTACTTTCAGACGCAGCAGGAATTTTTGGGTTAGGTCAATCCGCTCGCGAGATATGGGAGTTTGAAGCCAAGAATTGGTTGAGAAGGCAAAAAATTTTTCGCAATTCTGCTGCTCCAAACGCTTAACCAGAATGGCCTAAGGAAAAAATACGTATACCGTTTTAATCGGGCGAGATTCTACTTTCAGATGCAATAGAAATTTTTGTGTTAGGTCAATCCGTTCGCGAGATATGGGAGTTTGAAGCTAAGAGATGGTTGAGGAAGCAAAAAATTTTTCGCAATTCTGCTGCTCCAAACGCTTAACCCGAATGGCCTAAGGAAAAAATACACATACCGTTGTAATCGGGCGAGTTTCTACTTTCAGATGCAATAGGAATTTTTGGGTTAGGTCAATCCGTTCGCGAGATATGGGAGTTTGAAGCTAAGAAATTGTTGAGAAGAGAATAAATTTTTCGCAATTCTGCTGCTCCAATCGCTTAACCAGAATGGTCTAGGGAAAAAATACGCATACCGTTGTAATCCGGCGAGTTTCTACTTTCAGACGCAGCAGGAACTTTTGGGTTAGGTCAATCCGTTCGCGAGATATGGGAGTTTGAAGCCAAGAAATGATTGAGAAGGCCCAAAATTGTTCGCAATTCTGCTGCTCCAAACGCTTAACCAGAATGGCGTAGGGAAAAAATACACATACCGTTGTAATCGGGCGAGTTTCTACTTTCAGACGCAACAGGAATTTTTGGGTTATGTCAATCCGTTCGCGAGATATGGGAGTTTGAAGCCAAGAAATGGTTGACAAGCCAACAAATTTTTCGCAATTCTGCTGCTCCAAACGCGAAACCAGAATGGCCTAGGGAAAAAGTACACATACCGTTGTAATCGGGCGAGTTTCTACTTTCGGACGCAACAGGAATTTTTGGGTTAGGTCAATCCGATCGCGAGATATGGGAGTTTGAAGCTAAGAAATGGTTGAGAAGAGAATAAATTTTTCGCAATTTTGCTGCTCCAATCGCTTAACCAGAATGGCCTAGGGAAAAAGTGCACATACCGTTGTAATCAGGCGAGTTTCTACTTTCAGACGCAGCAGGAATTTTTGGGTTAGGTCAATCCGTTCGCGAGATATGGGAGTTTGAAGCCAAGAAATGGTTGAGAAGGCAAAAAATTTTTCACAATTCTGCTGCTCCAAACGCTTAACCAAAATGGCCTAGGGAAAAAATACACATACCGTTGCAATCGGGCGAGTTTCTACATTCAGATGCAATCGGAATTTTTGGGTTAGATCAATCCGTTCGCGAGATATGGGAGTTTGAAGCCAAGAATTGGTTGAGAAGGCAAAAAATTTTTCGCAATTCTGCTGCTCCAAACGCTTAACCAGAATGGCCTAGGGAAAAAATACACATACCGTTGTAATCGGGCGAGTTTCTACTTTCAGATGCAATAGGAATTTTTGGGTTAGGTCAATCCGTTCGCGAGATATGGGAGTTTGAAGCTAAGAAATCGATGAGAAGAGAATAAATTTTTCGCAATTCTGCTGCTCCAATCGCTTAACCAGAATGGCCTAGGGAAAAAGTACACATACCGTTGTAATCGGGCGAGTTTCTACTTTCAGACGCAATAGGAATTTTTGGGTTAGGTCAATCCGTTCGCGAGATATGGGAGTTTGAAGCCAAGAAATGGTTGAGAAGGCAAAAAATTTTTCGCAATTCTGCTGCTCCAAACGCTTAACCAGAATGGCCTAAGGAAAAAATACACATACCGTTGTAATCGGGCGAGTTTCTACTTTCAGATGCAATAGGAATTTTTGGGTTAGGTCAATCCGTTCGCGAGATATGGGAGTTTGAAGCCAAGAAATGAATGAGAAGGCCCAAAATTTTTCGCAATTCTGCTGCTCCAAACGCTTAACCAGAATGGCGTAGGGAAAAAATACACATACCGTTGTAATCGGGCGAGTTTCTACTTTCAGACGCAGCTGGAATTTTTGGGTTAGGTCAATCAGTTCGCGAGATATGGGAGTTTGAAGCTAAGAAATGGTTCAGAAGAGAATAAATTTTTCGCAATTCTGCTGCTCCAATCGCTTAACCAGAATGGCCTAAGGAAAAAATACACATACCGTTGTAATCGTGGGAGTTTCTACTTTCAGACGCAACAGGAATTTTTGGTTTGGGTCAACCCGTTCGCGAGATATGGGAGATTGAAACCAAGAAATGGTTGAGAACGCAAAAAATTTTTCGCAATTCTGCTGCTCCAAACGCTTAAACAGAATGGCCTAGGGAAAAAATATACATACCGTTGTAATCGTGCGAGTTTCTACTTTCAGACGCAACAGGAATTTTTGTGTTATGTCAATCCGTTCGCGAGATATGGGAGTGTGAAGCCAAGAAATGGTTGACAAGGCAAAAAATTTTTCGCAATTCAGCTGCTCCAAACGCGAAACCAGAATGGCCTAGGGAAAAAGTACACATACCGTTGTAATCGGGCGAGTTTCTACTTTCAGACGCAACAGGAATTTTTGGGTTAGGTCAATCCGATCGCGAGATATGGGAGTTTGAAGCTAAGAAATGGTTGAGGAGAGAATAAATTTTTCGCAATTCTGCTGCTCCAATCGCTTAACCAGAATGGCCTAGGGACAAAGTACGTATTCCGTTTTAATCGGGCGAGATTCTACTTTCAGATGCAATAGGAATTTTTGTGTTAGGTCAATCCGTTCGCGAGATATGGGAGTTTGAAGCCAAGAAATGGTTGAGAAGGCAAAAAATTTTTCGCAATTCTGCTGCTCCAAACGCTTAACCAGAACGGCCTAGGGAAAAAATACGCATACCGTTGTAATCAGGCGAGTTTCTACTTTCAGACGCAGCAGGAATTTTTGGGTTAGGTCAATCCGTTCGCGAGATATGGGAGTTTGAAGCCAAGAAATGGTTGAGAAGGCAAAAAATTATTCGCAATTCTGCTGCTCCAAACGCTGAACCAGAATGGCGTAGGGAAAAAATACACATACCGTTGTAATCGGGCGAGTTTCTACTTTCAGATGCAATAGGAATTTTTGGGTTTGGTCAATCCGTTCGCGAGATATGGGAGTTTGAAGCTAAGAAATGGTTGAGGAGAGAATAAATTTTTCGCATTTCTGCTGCTCCAATCGCTTAACCAGAATGGCCTAGGGACAAAGTACGTATTCCGTTTTAATCGGGCGAGATTCTACTTTCAGATGCAATAGGAGTTTTTGTGTTAGGTCAATCCGTTCGCGAGATATGGGAGTTTGAAGCCAAGAAATGGTTGAGAAGGCAAAAAATTTTTCGCAATTCTGCTGCTCCAAACGCTTAACCAGAACGGCCTAGGAAAAAAATACACATACCGTTGTAATCGGGCGAGTTTCTACTTTCAGATGCAATAGGAATTTTTGGGTTTGGTCAATCCGTTCGCGAGATATGGGAGTTTGAAGCTAAGAAATGGTTGAGAAGGCAAAAAATTTTTCACAATTCTGCTGCTCCAAACGCTTAACCAAAATGGCCTAGGGAAAAAATACACATACCGTTGTAATCGGGCGAGTTTCTACATTCAGATGCAATAGGAATTTTTGGGTTAGATCAATCCGTTCGCGAGATATGGGAGTTTGAAGCCAAGAATTGGTTGAGAAGGCAAAAAATTTTTCGCAATTCTGCTGCTCCAAACGCTTAACCAGAATGGCCTAGGGAAAAAATACACATACCGTTGTAATCGGGCGAGTTTCTACTTTCAGATGCAATAGGAATTTTTGGGTTAGGTCAATCCGTTCGCGAGATATGGGAGTTTGAAGCTAAGAAATGGTTGAGGAGAGAATAAATTTTTCGCATTTCTGCTGCTCCAATCGCTTAACCAGAATGGCCTAGGGACAAAGTACGTATTCCGTTTTAATCGGGCGAGATTCTACTTTCAGATGCAATAGGAGTTTTTGTGTTAGGTCAATCCGTTCGCGAGATATGGGAGTTTGAAGCCAAGAAATGGTTGAGAAGGCAAAAAATTTTTCGCAATTCTGCTGCTCCAAACGCTTAACCAGAACGGCCTAGGGAAAAAATACACATACCGTTGTAATCGGGCGAGTTTCTACTTTCAGATGCAATAGGAATTTTTGGGTTTGGTCAATCCGTTCGCGAGATATGGGAGTTTGAAGCTAAGAAATGGTTGAGAAGGCAAAAAATTTTTCACAATTCTGCTGCTCCAAACGCTTAACCAAAATGGCCTAGGGAAAAAATACACATACCGTTGTAATCGGGCGAGTTTCTACATTCAGATGCAATAGGAATTTTTGGGTTAGATCAATCCGTTCGCGAGATATGGGAGTTTGAAGCCAAGAATTGGTTGAGAAGGCAAAAAATTTTTCGCAATTCTGCTGCTCCAAACGCTTAACCAGAATGGCCTAGGGAAAAAATACACATACCGTTGTAATCGGGCGAGTTTCTACTTTCAGATGCAATAGGAATTTTTGGGTTAGGTCAATCCGTTCGCGAGATATGGGAGTTTGAAGCTAAGAAATCGATGAGAAGAGAATAAATTTTTCGCAATTCTGCTGCTCCAATCGCTTAACCAGAATGGCCTAGGGAAAAAGTACACATACCTTTGTAATCGGGCGAGTTTCTACTTTCAGACGCAATAGGAATTTTTGGGTTAGGTCAATCCGTTCGCGAGATATGGGAGTTTGAAGCCAAGAAATGGTTGAGAAGGCAAAAAATTTTTCGCAATTCTGCTGCTCCAAACGCTTAACCAGAATGGCGTAGGGAAAAAATACACATACCGTTGTAATCGGGCGAGTTTCTACTTTCAGACGCAGCAGGAATTTTTGGGTTAGGTCAATCAGTTCGCGAGATATGGGAGTTTGAAGCTAAGAAATGGTTCAGAAGAGAATAAATTTTTCGCAATTCTGCTGCTCCAATCGCTTAACCAGAATGGCCTAGGGAAAAAATATACATACCGTTGTAATCGTGCGAGTTTCTACTTTCAGACGCAACAGGAATTTTTGTGTTATGTCAATCCGTTCGCGAGATATGGGAGTGTGAAGCCAAGAAATGGTTGACAAGGCAAAAAATTTTTCGCAATTCAGCTGCTCCAAACGCGAAACCAGAATGGCCTAGGGAAAAAGTACACATACCGTTGTAATCGGGCGAGTTTCTACTTTCAGACGCAACAGGAATTTTTGGGTTAGGTCAATCCGATCGCGAGATATGGGAGTTTGAAGATAAGAAATGGTTGAGAAGAGAATAAATTTTTCGCAATTCTGCTGCTCCAATCGCTTAACCAGAATGGCCTAGGGAAAAAATACACATACCGTTGTAATCGGGCGAGTTTCTACTTTTAGATGCAATAGAAATTTTTGGGTTATATCAATCCGTTCGCGAGATATGGGAGTTTGAAGCTAAGAAATGGTTGAGAAGACAACAAATTTTTCGCACTTCTGCTGCTCCATACGCATAACCAGAATGGCCTAGGGAAAAAATACACATACCCTTGTAATCGGGCGAGTTTCTACTTTCAGATGCAATAGGAATTTTTGGGTTAGGTCAATCCGTTCGCGAGATATGGGAGTTTGAAGCTAAGAAATGGTTGAGGAGAGAATAAATTTTTCGCAATTCTGCTGCTCCAATCGCTTAACCAGAATGGCCTAGGGACAAAGTACGTATTCCGTTTTAATCGGGCGAGATTCTACTTTCAGATGCAATAGGAATTTTTGTGTTAGGTCAATCCGTTCGCGAGATATGGGAGTTTGAAGCCAAGAAATGGTTGAGAAGGCAAAAAATTTTTCGCAATTCTGCTGCTCCAAACGCTTAACCAGAACGGCCTAGGGAAAAAATACGCATACCGTTGTAATCAGGCGAGTTTCTACTTTCAGACGCAGCAGGAATTTTTGGGTTAGGTCAATCCGTTCGCGAGATATGGGAGTTTGAAGCCAAGAAATGGTTGAGAAGGCAAAAAATTTTTCACAATTCTGGTGCTCCAAACGCTTAAACAGAATGGCCTAGGGAAAAAATATACATACCGTTGTAATCGTGCGAGTTTCTACTTTCAGACGCAACAGGAATTTTTGTGTTATGTCAATCCGTTCGCGAGATATGGGAGTGGGAAGCCAAGAAATGGTTGACAAGGCAAAAAATTTTTCGCAATTCAGCTGCTCCAAACGCGAAACCAGAATGGCCTAGGGAAAAAGTACACATACCGTTGTAATCGGGCGAGTTTCTACTTTCAGATGCAATAGGAATTTTTGGGTTAGGTCAAGCCGTTCGCGAGATATGAGAGTTTGAAGCCAAGAAATGGTTGAGAAGGCAAAAAATTATTCGCAATTCTGCTGCTCCAAACGCTGAACCAGAATGGCGTAGGGAAAAAATACACATACCGTTGTAATCGGGCGAGTTTCTACTTTCAGATGCAATAGGAATTTTTGGGTTTGGTCAATCCGTTCGCGAGATATGGGAGTTTGAAGCTAAGAAATGGTTGAGAAGAGAATAAATTTTTCGCAATTCTGCTGCTCCAATCGCTTAACCAGAATGGCCTAGGGAAAAAATACGCATACCGTTGTAATCAGGCGAGTTTCTACTTTCAGACGCAGCAGGAATTTTTGGGTTAGGTCAATCCGTTCGCGAGATATGGGAGTTTGAAGCCAAGAAATGGTTGAGAACGCAAAAAATTTTTCACAATTCTGCTGCTCCAAACGCTTAACCAAAATGGCCTAGGGAAAAAATACACATACCGTTGTAATCGGGCGAGTTTCTACATTCAGATGCAATAGGAATTTTTGGGTTAGATCAATCCGTTCGCGAGATATGGGAGTTTGAAGCCAAGAAATGGTTGAGAAGGCAAAAAATTTTTCGCAATTCTGCTGCTCCAAACGCTTAACCAGAATGGCTTAGGGAAAAAATACACATACCGTTGTAATCGGGCGAGTTTCTACTTTCAGATGCAATAGGAATTTTTGGGTTAGGTCAATCCGTTCGCGAGATATGGGAGTTTGAAGCTAAGAAATTGTTGAGAAGAGAATAAATTTTTCGCAATTCTGCTGCCCCAATCGCTTAACCAGAATGGTCTAGGGAAAAAATACGCATACCGTTGTAATCGGGCGAGTTTCTACTTTCAGACGCAGCAGGAACTTTTGGGTTAGGTCAATCCGTTCGCGAGATATGGGAGTTTGAAGCCAAGAAATGATTGAGAAGGCCCAAAATTTTTCGCAATTCTGCTGCTCCAAACGCTTAACCAGAATGGCGTAGGGAAAAAATACATATACCGTTGTAATCGGGCGAGTTTCTACTTTCAGACGCAACAGGAATTTTTGGGTTATGCCAATCCGTTCGCGAGATATGGGAGTTTGAAGCCAAGAAATGGTTGACAAGGCAAAAAATTTTTCGCAATTCTGCTGCTCCAAACGCGAAACCAGAATGGCCTAGGGAAAAAGTACACATACCGTTGTAATCGGGCGAGTTTCCACTTTCGGACGCAACAGGAATTTTTGGGTTAGGTCAATCCGATCGCGAGATATGGGAGTTTGAAGCTAAGAAATGGTTGAGAAGAGAATAAATTTTTCGCAATTCTGCTGCTCCAATCGCTTAACCAGAATGGCCTAGGGAAAAAGTACACATACCGTTGTAATCGGGCGAGTTTCTACTTTCAGACGCAATAGGAATTTTTGGGTTAGGTCAATCCGTTCGCGAGATATGGGAGTTTGAAGCCAAGAAATGGTTGAGAAGGCAAAAAATTTTTCGCAATTCTGCTGCTCCAAACGCTTAACCAGAATGGCCTAAGGAAAAAATACACATACCGTTGTAATCGGGCGAGTTTCTACTTTCAGATGCAATAGGAATTTTTGGGTTAGGTCAATCCGTTCGCGAGATATGGGAGTTTGAAGCCAAGAAATGAATGAGAAGGCCCAACATTTTTCGCAATTCTGCTGCTCCAAACGCTTAACCAGAATGGCGTAGGGAAAAAATACACATACCGTTGTAATCGGGCGAGTTTCTACTTTCAGACGCAGCAGGAATTTTTGGGTTAGGTCAATCCGTTCGCGAGATATGGGAGTTTGAAGCTAAGAAATGGTTGAGAAGAGAATAAATTTTTCGCAATTCTGCTGCTCCAATCGCTTAACCAGAATGGCCTAAGGAAAAAATACACATACCGTTGTAATCGTGGGAGTTTCTACTTTCAGACGCAACAGGAATTTTTGGGTTAGGTCAATCCGTTCACGAGATATGGGAGTTTGAATCCAAGAACTGGTTGAGAACACAAAAAATTTTTCGCAATTCTGCTGCTCCAAACGCTTAACCAGAATGGCCTAGGGAAAAAATACACATACCGTTGTAATCGGGCGAGTTTCTACTTTCAGATGCAATAGGAATTTTTGGGTTTGGTCAATCCGTTCGCGAGATATGGGAGTTTGAAGCTAAGAAATGGTTGAGAAGAGAATAAATTTTTCGCAATTCTGCTGCTCCAATCGCTTAACCAGAATGGCCTAGGGAAAAAATACGCATACCGTTGTAATCAGGCGAGTTTCTACTTTCAGACGCAGCAGGAATTTTTGGGTTAGGTCAATCCGTTCGCGAGATATGGGAGTTTGAAGCCAAGAAATGGTTGAGAAGGCAAAAAATTTTTCACAATTCTGCTGCTCCAAACGCTTAACCAAAATGGCCTAGGGAAAAAATACACATACCGTTGTAATCGGGCGAGTTTCTACATTCAGATGCAATAGGAATTTTTGGGTTAGATCAATCCGTTCGCGAGATATGGGAGTTTGAAGCCAAGAAATGGTTGAGAAGGCAAAAAATTTTTCGCAATTCTGCTGCTCCAAACGCTTAACCAGAATGGCCTAGGGAAAAAATACACATACCGTTGTAATCGGGCGAGTTTCTACTTTCAGATGCAATAGGAATTTTTGGGTTAGGTCAATCCGTTCGCGAGATATGGGAGTTTGAAGCTAAGAAATTGTTGAGAAGAGAATAAATTTTTCGCAATTCTGCTGCTCCAATCGCTTAACCAGAATGGTCTAGGGAAAAAATACGCATACCGTTGTAATCGGGCGAGTTTCTACTTTCAGACGCAGCAGGAACTTTTGGGTTAGGTCAATCCGTTCGCGAGATATGGGAGTTTGAAGCCAAGAAATGATTGAGAAGGCCCAAAATTTTTCGCAATTCTGCTGCTCCAAACGCTTAACCAGAATGACGTAGGGAAAAAATACACATACCGTTGTAATCGGGCGAGTTTCTACTTTCAGACGCAACAGGAATTTTTGGGTTATGTCAATCCGTCCGCGAGATATGGGAGTTTGAAGCCAAGAAATGGTTGACAAGGCAAAAAATTTTTCGCAATTCTGCTGCTCCAAACGCGAAACCAGAATGGCCTAGGGAAAAAATACACATACCGTTGTAATCGGGCGAGTTTCTACTTTCAGATGCAATAGGAATTTTTGGGTTAGGTCAATCCGTTCGCGAGATATGGGAGTTTGAAGCTAAGAAATTGTTGAGAAGAGAATAAATTTTTCGCAATTCTGCTGCTCCAATCGCTTAACCAGAATGGTCTAGGGAAAAAATACGCATACCGTTGTAATCGGGCGAGTTTCTACTTTCAGACGCAGCAGGAACTTTTGGGTTAGGTCAATCCGTTCGCGAGATATGGGAGTTTGAAGCCAAGAAATGATTGAGAAGGCCCAAAATTTTTCGCAATTCTGCTGCTCCAAACGCTTAACCAGAATGACGTAGGGAAAAAATACACATACCGTTGTAATCGGGCGAGTTTCTACTTTCAGACGCAACAGGAATTTTTGGGTTATATCAATCCGTTCGCGAGATATGGGAGTTTGAAGCTAAGAAATGGTCGAGAGGGCAAAAAATTTTTCGCACTTCTGCTGCTCCAATCGCTTAACCAGAATCGCCTAGGGAAAAAATACGTATACCGTTTTAATCGGGCGAGATTCTACTTTCAGATGCAATAGGAATTTTTGTGTTAGGTCAATCCGTTCGCGAGATATGGGAGTTTGAAGCTAAGAAATGGTTGAGAAGAGAATAAATTTTTCGCAATTCTGCTGCTCCAATCGCTTAACCAGAATGGCCTAGGGAAAAAGTACACATACCGTTGTAACCGGGCGAGTTTCTACTTTCAGACGCAATAGGAATTTTTGGGTTAGGTCAATCCGTTCGCGAGATATGGGAGTTTGAAGCCAAGAAATGGTTGAGAAGGCAAAAAATTTTTCGCAATTCTGCTGCTCCAAACGCTTAACCAGAATGGCCTAAGGAAAAAATACACATACCGTTGTAATCGGGCGAGTTTCTACTTTCAGATGCAATAGGAATTTTTGGGTTAGGTCAATCCGTTCGCGAGATATGGGAGTTTGAAGCCAAGAAATGATTGAGAAGGCCCAAAATTTTTCGCAATTCTGCTGCTGCAAACGCTTAACCAGAATGGCCTAGGGAAAAAATACACATACCGTTGTAATCGGGCGAGTTTCTACTTTTAGATGCAATAGAAATTTTTGGGTTATATCAATCCGTTCGCGAGATATGGGAGTTTGAAGCTAAGAAATGGTTGAGAAGACAACAAATTTTTCGCACTTCTGCTGCTCCATACGCATAACCAGAATGGCCTAGGGAAAAAATACACATACCCTTGTAATCGGGCGAGTTTCTACTTTCAGATGCAATAGGAATTTTTGGGTTAGGTCAAGCCGTTCGCGAGATATGAGAGTTTGAAGCCAAGAAATGGTTGAGAAGGCAAAAAATTATTCGCAATTCTGCTGCTCCAAACGCTTAACCAGAATGGCCTAGGGAAAAAATACACATACCGTTGTAATCGGGCGAGTTTCTACTTTCAGATGCAATAGGAATGTTTGGTTTATGTCAATCCGTTCGCGAGATATGGGAGTTTGAAGCTAAGAAATGGTTGAGAAGACAACAAATTTTTCGCACTTCTGCTGCTCCAATCGCTTAACCAGAATCGCCTAGGGAAAAAATACGTATACCGTTTTAATCGGGCGAGATTCTACTTTCAGATGCAATAGGAATTTTTGTGTTAGGTCAATCCGTTCGCGAGATATGGGAGTTTGAAGCTAAGAAATGGTTGACAAGACAACAAATTTTTCGCACTTCTGCTGCTCCAATCGCTTAACCAGAATGGCCTAGGGAAAAAATACGCACACCGTTGTAATCGGGCGAGTTTCCACTTTCAGACGCAGCAGGAATTTTTAGGTTAGGTCAATCCGTTCGCGAGATATGGGAGTTTGAAGCTAAGAAATGGTTGACAAGACAACAAATTTTTCGCACTTCTGCTGCTCCAAACGCTTAACCAGAATGACGTAGGGAAAAAATACACATACCGTTGTAATCGGGCGAGTTTCTACTTTCAGACGCAACAGGAATTTTTGGGTTATATCAATCCGTTCGCGAGATATGGGAGTTTGAAGCTAAGAAATGGTCGAGAGGGCAAAAAATTTTTCGCACTTCTGCTGCTCCAATCGCTTAACCAGAATCGCCTAGGGAAAAAATACGTATACCGTTTTAATCGGGCGAGATTCTACTTTCAGATGCAATAGGAATTTTTGTGTTAGGTCAATCCGTTCGCGAGATATGGGAGTTTGAAGCTAAGAAATGGTTGAGAAGAGAATAAATTTTTCGCAATTCTGCTGCTCCAATCGCTTAACCAGAATGGCCTAGGGAAAAAGTACACATACCGTTGTAATCGGGCGAGTTTCTACTTTCAGACGCAATAGGAATTTTTGGGTTAGGTCAATCCGTTCGCGAGATATGGGAGTTTGAAGCCAAGAAATGGTTGAGAAGGCAAAAAATTTTTCGCAATTCTGCTGCTCCAAACGCTTAACCAGAATGGCCTAAGGAAAAAATACACATACCGTTGTAATCGGGCGAGTTTCTACTTTCAGATGCAATAGGAATTTTTGGGTTAGGTCAATCCGTTCGCGAGATATGGGAGTTTGAAGCCAAGAAATGATTGAGAAGGCCCAAAATTTTTCGCAATTCTGCTGCTGCAAACGCTTAACCAGAATGGCCTAGGGAAAAAATACACATACCGTTGTAATCGGGCGAGTTTCTACTTTTAGATGCAATAGAAATTTTTGGGTTATATCAATCCGTTCGCGAGATATGGGAGTTTGAAGCTAAGAAATGGTTGAGAAGACAACAAATTTTTCGCACTTCTGCTGCTCCATACGCATAACCAGAATGGCCTAGGGAAAAAATACACATACCCTTGTAATCGGGCGAGTTTCTACTTTCAGATGCAATAGGAATTTTTGGGTTAGGTCAAGCCGTTCGCGAGATATGAGAGTTTGAAGCCAAGAAATGGTTGAGAAGGCAAAAAATTATTCGCAATTCTGCTGCTCCAAACGCTTAACCAGAATGGCCTAGGGAAAAAATACACATACCGTTGTAATCGGGCGAGTTTCTACTTTCAGATGCAATAGGAATGTTTGGTTTATGTCAATCCGTTCGCGAGATATGGGAGTTTGAAGCTAAGAAATGGTTGAGAAGACAACAAATTTTTCGCACTTCTGCTGCTCCAATCGCTTAACCAGAATCGCCTAGGGAAAAAATACGTATACCGTTTTAATCGGGCGAGATTCTACTTTCAGATGCAATAGGAATTTTTGTGTTAGGTCAATCCGTTCGCGAGATATGGGAGTTTGAAGCTAAGAAATGGTTGACAAGACAACAAATTTTTCGCACTTCTGCTGCTCCAATCGCTTAACCAGAATGGCCTAGGGAAAAAATACGCACACCGTTGTAATCGGGCGAGTTTCCACTTTCAGACGCAGCAGGAATTTTTAGGTTAGGTCAATCCGTTCGCGAGATATGGGAGTTTGAAGCTAAGAAATGGTTGACAAGACAACAAATTTTTCGCACTTCTGCTGCTCCAATCGCTTAACCAGAATGGCCTAGGGAAAAAATACGCATACCGTTGTAATCGGGCGAGTTTCTACTTTCAGATGCAATAGGAATTTTTGGGTTAGGTCAATCCGTTCACGAGATATGGGAGTTTGAATCCAAGAACTGGTTGAGAACACAAAAAATTTTTCGCAATTCTGCTGCTCCAAACGCTTAACCAGAATGGCCTAGGGAAAAAATACACATACCGTTGTAATCGTGCGAGTTTCTACTTTCAGACGCAACAGGAAT
This sequence comes from Ptiloglossa arizonensis, assembly GCF_051014685.1. Lineage (NCBI taxonomy): Eukaryota > Metazoa > Arthropoda > Insecta > Hymenoptera > Colletidae > Ptiloglossa > Ptiloglossa arizonensis. The sequence continues at coordinate 609,889 of NW_027478610.1, read as the reverse complement.
TTTTGGGTTATGTCAATCCGTTAGCGAGATATGTGAGTTTGAAGCCAAGAAATGGTTGACAAGGCAAACAATATTTCGCAATTCTGCTGCTCCAAACGCTTATCCAGAATGGCCTAGGGCAAAATACGCATACCGTTTTAATCGGGCGAGATTCTACTTTCAGATGCAATAGGAATTTTTGTGGTAGGTCAATCGGTTCGCGAGATATGGGAGTTTGAAGCTAAGAAATGGTTGACAAGACAACAAATTTTTCGCAATTCTGCTGCTCCAAACGCTTAACCAGAATGGTCTAGGAGAAAAATACACATACCGTTGTAATCGGGCGAGTTTCTACTTTTAGATGCAATAGAAATTTTTGGGTTATGTCAATCCGTTCGCGAGATATGGGAGTTTGAAGCTAAGAAATGGTTGAGAAGACAACAAATTTTTCGCACTTCTGCTGCTCCATACGCATAACCAGAATGGCCTAGGGAAAAAATACACATACCATTGTAATCGGGCGAGTTTCTACTTTCAGATGCAATAGGAATTTTTGGGTTAGGTCAAGCCGTTCGCGAGATATGGGAGTTTGAAGCCAAGAAATGGTTGAGAAGGCAAAAAATTATTCGCAATTCTGCTGCTCCAAACGCTTAACCAGAATGGCCTAGGGAAAAAATACACATACCGTTGTAATCGGGCGAGTTTCTACTTTCAGATGCTGTAGGAATGTTTGGGTTATGTCAATCCGTTCGCGAGATATGGGAGTTTGAAGCTAAGAAATGGTTGAGAAGACAACAAATTTTTCGCACTTCTGCTGCTCCAATCGCTTAACCAGAATGGCCTAGGGAAAAAATACGTATACCGTATTAATCGGGCGAGATTCTACTTTCAGATGCAATAGGAATTTTTGTGTTAGGTCAATCCGTTCGCGAGATATAGGAGTTTGAATCCAAGAACTGGTTGAGAACGCAAAAAATTTTTCGCAATTCTGCTGCTCCAAACGCTTAACCAGAATGGCCTAGGGAAAAAATACACATACCGTTGTAATCGGGCGAGTTTCTACTTTCAGATGCAATAGGAATTTTCGGGTTACGTCAATCCGTTCGCGAGCTATGGGAGTTTGAAGCTAAGAAATTGTTGAGAAGAGATTAAATTTTTCGCAATTCTGCTGCTCCAATCGCTTAACCAGAATGGCCTAGGGAAAAAATACGCATACCGTTGTAATCGGGCGAGTTTCTACTTTCAGACGCAGCAGGAATTTTTGGGTTAGGTCAATCCGTTCGCGAGATTTGGGAGTTTGAAGCCAAGAAATGGTTGAGAAGGCAAAAAATTTTTCGCAATTCTGCTGCTCCAAACGCTTAAAAAGAATGGCCTAGGGAAAAAATACACATACCCTTGTAATCGGGCGAGTTTCTACTTTCAGATGCAATAGGAATTTTTGGGTTAGGTCAATCCGTTCGCGAGATATGGGAGTTTGAAGCCAAGAAATGGTTGAGAAGACCCAAAATTTTTCGCAATTCTGCTGCTGCAAACGCTTAACCAGAATGGCGTAGGGAAAAAATACACATACCGTTGTAATCGTTCGAGTTTCTACTTTCGGACGCAACAGGAATTTTTGTGTTAGGTCAATCCGTTCGCGAGATATGGGAGTTTGAAGTTAAGAAATGGTTGACAAGACAACAAATTTTTCGCACTTCTGCTGCTCCAATCGCTTAACCAGAATGGCCTAGGGAAAAAATACGCACGCCGTTGTAATCGGGCGAGTTTCTACTTTCAGATGCAATAGGAATTTTTGGGTTTGGTCAATCCGTTCGCGAGATTTGGGAGTTTGAAGCTAAGAAATGGTTGAGAAGAGAATAAATTTTTCGCAATTCTGCTGCTCCAATCGCTTAACCAGAATGGCCTAGGGAAAAAGTACACATACCTTTGTAATCGGGCGAGTTTCTACTTTCGGACGCAACAGGAATTTTTGGGTTAGGTCAATCCGATCGCGAGATATGGGAGTTTGAAGCTAAGAAATGGTTGAGAAGAGAATAAATTTTTCGCAATTCTGCTGCTCCAATCGCTTAACCAGAATGGCCTAGGGAAAAAGTACGTATTCCGTTTTAATCGGGCGAGATTCTACTTTCAGATGCAATAGGAATTTTTGTGTTAGGTCAATCCGTTCGCTAGATATGGGAGTTTGAAGCTAAGAAATGGTTGACAAGACAACAAATTTTTCGCACTTCTGCTGCTCCAATCGCTTAACCAGAATGGCCTAGGGAAAAAATACACATACCGTTGTAATCATGCGAGTTTCTACTTTCAGACGCAGCAGGAACTTTTGGGTTAGGTCAATCCGTTCGCGAGATATGGGACTTTGAAGCCAAGAAATGGTTGAGAAGGCAAAAAATTTTTCGCAATTCTGCTGCTCCAAACGCTTAACCCGAACGGCCTAGGGAAAAAGTACACATACCGTTGTAATCGGGCGAGTTTCTACTTTCGGACGCAACAGGAATTTTTGGGTTAGGTCAATCCGATCGCGAGATATGGGAGTTTGAAGCTAAGAAATGGTTGAGAAGAGAATAAATTTTTCGCAATTCTGCTGCTCCAATCGCTTAACCAGAATGGCCTAGGGAAAAAGTACACATACCTTTGTAATCGGGCGAGTTTCTACTTTCGGACGCAACAGGAATTTTTGGGTTAGGTCAATCCGATCGCGAGATATGGGAGTTTGAAGCTAAGAAATGGTTGAGAAGAGAATAAATTTTTCGCAATTCTGCTGCTCCAATCGCTTAACCAGAATGGCCTAGGGAAAAAGTACGTATTCCGTTTTAATCGGGCGAGATTCTACTTTCAGATGCAATAGGAATTTTTGGGTTAGGTCAATCCGTTCGCGAGATATGGGAGTTTGAAGCCAAGAAATGGTTGAGAAGGCAAAAAATTTTTCGCAATTCTGCTTCTCCAAACGCTTAACCAGAACGGCCTAGGGAAAAAATACACATACCGTTGTAATCATGCGAGTTTCTACTTTCAGACGCAGCAGGAACTTTTGGGTTAGGTCAATCCGTTCGCGAGATATGGGACTTTGAAGCCAAGAAATGGTTGAGAAGGCAAAAAATTTTTCGCAATTCTGCTGCTCCAAACGCTTAACCCGAACGGCCTAGGGAAAAAATACACATACCGTTGTAATCGGGCGAGTTTCTACTTTCAGATGCAATAGGAATTTTTGGGTTTGGTCAATCCGTTCGCGAGATTTGGGAGTTTGAAGCTAAGAAATGGTTGAGAAGAGAATAAATTTTTCGCAATTCTGCTGCTCCAATCGCTTAACCAGAATGGCCTAGGGAAAAAGTACACATACCTTTGTAATCGGGCGAGTTTCTACTTTCGGACGCAACAGGAATTTTTGGGTTAGGTCAATCCGATCGCGAGATATGGGAGTTTGAAGCTAAGAAATGGTTGAGAAGAGAATAAATTTTTCGCAATTCTGCTGCTCCAATCGCTTAACCAGAATGGCCTAGGGAAAAAGTACGTATTCCGTTTTAATCGGGCGAGATTCTACTTTCAGATGCAATAGGAATTTTTGTGTTAGGTCAATCCGTTCGCGAGATATGGGAGTTTGAAGCTAAGAAATGGTTGACAAGACAACAAATTTTTCGCACTTCTGCTGCTCCAATCGCTTAACCAGAATGGCCTAGGGAAAAAATACCCACACCGTTGTAATCGGGCGAGTTTCTACTTTCAGACGCAGCAGGAATTTTTGGGTTAGGTCAATCCGTTCGCGAGATATGGGAGTTTGAAGCCAAGAAATGGTTGAGAAGGCCAAAAATTTTTCGCAATTCTGCTGCTCCAAACGCTTAACCAGAATGGCCTAAGGAAAAAATACACATGCCGTTGTAATCGGGCGAGTTTCTACTTTCAGATGCAATAGGAATTTTTGGGTTAGGTCAATCCGTTAGCGAGATATGGTAGTTTGAAGCCAAGAAATGGTTGAGAAGGCAAAAAATTTTTCGCAATTCTGCTGCTCCAAACGCTTAACCAGAATGGCCTAGGGAAAAAATACACATACCGTTGTAATCGGGCGAGTTTCTACTTTCGGACGCAACAGGAATTTTTGGGTTAGGTCAATCCGATCGCGAGATATGGGAGTTTGAAGCTAAGAAATGGTTGAGAAGAGGATAAATTTTTCGCAATTCTGCTGCTCCAATCGCTTAACCAGAATGGCCTAGGGAAAAAGTACACATACCGTTGTAATCGGGCGAGTTTCTACTTTCAGACGCAATAGGAATTTTTGGGTTAGGTCAATCCGTTCGCGAGATATGGGAGTTTGAAGCCAAGAAATGATTGAGAAGGCAAAAAATTTTTCGCAATTCTGCTGCTCCAAACGCTTAACCAGAATGGCCTAAGGAAAAAATACACATACCGTTGTAATCGGGCGAGTTTCTACTTTCAGATGCAATAGGAATTTTTGGGTTAGGTCAATCCGTTCGCGAGATATGGGACTTTGAAGCCAAGAAATGGTTGAGAAGGCAAAAAATTTTTCGCAATTCTGCTGCTCCAAACGCTTAACCAGAACGGCCTAGGGAAAAAATACACATACCGTTGTAATCGGGCGAGTTTCTACTTTCAGATGCAATAGGAATTTTTGGGTTTGGTCAATCCGTTCGCGAGATTTGGGAGTTTGAAGCTAAGAAATGGTTGAGAAGAGAATAAATTTTTCGCAATTCTGCTGCTCCAATCGCTTAACCAGAATGGCCTAGGGAAAAAGTACACATACCTTTGTAATCGGGCGAGTTTCTACTTTCGGACGCAACAGGAATTTTTGGGTTAGGTCAATCCGATCGCGAGATATGGGAGTTTGAAGCTAAGAAATGGTTGAGAAGAGAATAAATTTTTCGCAATTCTGCTGCTCCAATCGCTTAACCAGAATGGCCTAGGGAAAAAGTACGTATTCCGTTTTAATCGGGCGAGATTCTACTTTCAGATGCAATAGGAATTTTTGTGTTAGGTCAATCCGTTCGCGAGATATGGGAGTTTGAAGCTAAGAAATGGTTGACAAGACAACAAATTTTTCGCACTTCTGCTGCTCCAATCGCTTAACCAGAATGGCCTAGGGAAAAAATACCCACACCGTTGTAATCGGGCGAGTTTCTACTTTCAGACGCAGCAGGAATTTTTGGGTTAGGTCAATCCGTTCGCGAGATATGGGAGTTTGAAGCCAAGAAATGGTTGAGAAGGCCAAAAATTTTTCGCAATTCTGCTGCTCCAAACGCTTAACCAGAATGGCCTAAGGAAAAAATACACATGCCGTTGTAATCGGGCGAGTTTCTACTTTCAGATGCAATAGGAATTTTTGGGTTAGGTCAATCCGTTCGCGAGATATGGTAGTTTGAAGCCAAGAAATGGTTGAGAAGGCAAAAAATTTTTCGCAATTCTGCTGCTCCAAACGCTTAACCAGAATGGCCTAGGGAAAAAATACACATACCGTTGTAATCGGGCGAGTTTCTACTTTCGGACGCAACAGGAATTTTTGGGTTAGGTCAATCCGATCGCGAGATATGGGAGTTTGAAGCTAAGAAATGGTTGAGAAGAGGATAAATTTTTCGCAATTCTGCTGCTCCAATCGCTTAACCAGAATGGCCTAGGGAAAAAGTACACATACCGTTGTAATCGGGCGAGTTTCTACTTTCAGACGCAATAGGAATTTTTGGGTTAGGTCAATCCGTTCGCGAGATATGGGAGTTTGAAGCCAAGAAATGATTGAAAAGGCAAAAAATTTTTCGCAATTCTGCTGCTCCAAACGCTTAAAAAGAATGGCCTAGGGAAAAAATACACATACCCTTGTAATCGGGCGAGTTTCTACTTTCAGATGCAATAGGAATTTTTGGGTTAGGTCAATCCGTTCGCGAGATATGGGAGTTTGAAGCCAAGAAATGGTTGAGAAGACCCAAAATTTTTCGCAATTCTGCTGCTGCAAACGCTTAACCAGAATGGCGTAGGGAAAAAATACACATACCGTTGTAATCGTTCGAGTTTCTACTTTCGGACGCAACAGGAATTTTTGTGTTAGGTCAATCCGTTCGCGAGATATGGGAGTTTGAAGTTAAGAAATGGTTGACAAGACAACAAATTTTTCGCACTTCTGCTGCTCCAATCGCTTAACCAGAATGGCCTAGGGAAAAAATACGCACGCCGTTGTAATCGGGCGAGTTTCTACTTTCAGATGCAATAGGAATTTTTGGGTTTGGTCAATCCGTTCGCGAGATTTGGGAGTTTGAAGCTAAGAAATGGTTGAGAAGAGAATAAATTTTTCGCAATTCTGCTGCTCCAATCGCTTAACCAGAATGGCCTAGGGAAAAAGTACACATACCTTTGTAATCGGGCGAGTTTCTACTTTCGGACGCAACAGGAATTTTTGGGTTAGGTCAATCCGATCGCGAGATATGGGAGTTTGAAGCTAAGAAATGGTTGAGAAGAGAATAAATTTTTCGCAATTCTGCTGCTCCAATCGCTTAACCAGAATGGCCTAGGGAAAAAGTACGTATTCCGTTTTAATCGGGCGAGATTCTACTTTCAGATGCAATAGGAATTTTTGTGTTAGGTCAATCCGTTCGCGAGATATGGGAGTTTGAAGCTAAGAAATGGTTGACAAGACAACAAATTTTTCGCACTTCTGCTGCTCCAATCGCTTAACCAGAATGGCCTAGGGAAAAAATACACATACCGTTGTAATCATGCGAGTTTCTACTTTCAGACGCAGCAGGAACTTTTGGGTTAGGTCAATCCGTTCGCGAGATATGGGACTTTGAAGCCAAGAAATGGTTGAGAAGGCAAAAAATTTTTCGCAATTCTGCTGCTCCAAACGCTTAACCCGAACGGCCTAGGGAAAAAGTACACATACCGTTGTAATCGGGCGAGTTTCTACTTTCGGACGCAACAGGAATTTTTGGGTTAGGTCAATCCGATCGCGAGATATGGGAGTTTGAAGCTAAGAAATGGTTGAGAAGAGAATAAATTTTTCGCAATTCTGCTGCTCCAATCGCTTAACCAGAATGGCCTAGGGAAAAAGTACACATACCTTTGTAATCGGGCGAGTTTCTACTTTCGGACGCAACAGGAATTTTTGGGTTAGGTCAATCCGATCGCGAGATATGGGAGTTTGAAGCTAAGAAATGGTTGAGAAGAGAATAAATTTTTCGCAATTCTGCTGCTCCAATCGCTTAACCAGAATGGCCTAGGGAAAAAGTACGTATTCCGTTTTAATCGGGCGAGATTCTACTTTCAGATGCAATAGGAATTTTTGGGTTAGGTCAATCCGTTCGCGAGATATGGGAGTTTGAAGCCAAGAAATGGTTGAGAAGGCAAAAAATTTTTCGCAATTCTGCTTCTCCAAACGCTTAACCAGAACGGCCTAGGGAAAAAATACACATACCGTTGTAATCATGCGAGTTTCTACTTTCAGACGCAGCAGGAACTTTTGGGTTAGGTCAATCCGTTCGCGAGATATGGGACTTTGAAGCCAAGAAATGGTTGAGAAGGCAAAAAATTTTTCGCAATTCTGCTGCTCCAAACGCTTAACCCGAACGGCCTAGGGAAAAAATACACATACCGTTGTAATCGGGCGAGTTTCTACTTTCAGATGCAATAGGAATTTTTGGGTTTGGTCAATCCGTTCGCGAGATTTGGGAGTTTGAAGCTAAGAAATGGTTGAGAAGAGAATAAATTTTTCGCAATTCTGCTGCTCCAATCGCTTAACCAGAATGGCCTAGGGAAAAAGTACACATACCTTTGTAATCGGGCGAGTTTCTACTTTCGGACGCAACAGGAATTTTTGGGTTAGGTCAATCCGATCGCGAGATATGGGAGTTTGAAGCTAAGAAATGGTTGAGAAGAGAATAAATTTTTCGCAATTCTGCTGCTCCAATCGCTTAACCAGAATGGCCTAGGGAAAAAGTACGTATTCCGTTTTAATCGGGCGAGATTCTACTTTCAGATGCAATAGGAATTTTTGTGTTAGGTCAATCCGTTCGCGAGATATGGGAGTTTGAAGCTAAGAAATGGTTGACAAGACAACAAATTTTTCGCACTTCTGCTGCTCCAATCGCTTAACCAGAATGGCCTAGGGAAAAAATACCCACACCGTTGTAATCGGGCGAGTTTCTACTTTCAGACGCAGCAGGAATTTTTGGGTTAGGTCAATCCGTTCGCGAGATATGGGAGTTTGAAGCCAAGAAATGGTTGAGAAGGCCAAAAATTTTTCGCAATTCTGCTGCTCCAAACGCTTAACCAGAATGGCCTAAGGAAAAAATACACATGCCGTTGTAATCGGGCGAGTTTCTACTTTCAGATGCAATAGGAATTTTTGGGTTAGGTCAATCCGTTAGCGGGATATGGTAGTTTGAAGCCAAGAAATGGTTGAGAAGGCAAAAAATTTTTCGCAATTCTGCTGCTCCAAACGCTTAACCAGAATGGCCTAGGGAAAAAATACACATACCGTTGTAATCGGGCGAGTTTCTACTTTCGGACGCAACAGGAATTTTTGGGTTAGGTCAATCCGATCGCGAGATATGGGAGTTTGAAGCTAAGAAATGGTTGAGAAGAGGATAAATTTTTCGCAATTCTGCTGCTCCAATCGCTTAACCAGAATGGCCTAGGGAAAAAGTACACATACCGTTGTAATCGGGCGAGTTTCTACTTTCAGACGCAATAGGAATTTTTGGGTTAGGTCAATCCGTTCGCGAGATATGGGAGTTTGAAGCCAAGAAATGATTGAGAAGGCAAAAAATTTTTCGCAATTCTGCTGCTCCAAACGCTTAACCAGAATGGCCTAAGGAAAAAATACACATACCGTTGTAATCGGGCGAGTTTCTACTTTCAGATGCAATAGGAATTTTTGGGTTAGGTCAATCCGTTCGCGAGATATGGGACTTTGAAGCCAAGAAATGGTTGAGAAGGCAAAAAATTTTTCGCAATTCTGCTGCTCCAAACGCTTAACCAGAACGGCCTAGGGAAAAAATACACATACCGTTGTAATCGGGCGAGTTTCTACTTTCAGATGCAATAGGAATTTTTGGGTTTGGTCAATCCGTTCGCGAGATTTGGGAGTTTGAAGCTAAGAAATGGTTGAGAAGAGAATAAATTTTTCGCAATTCTGCTGCTCCAATCGCTTAACCAGAATGGCCTAGGGAAAAAGTACACATACCTTTGTAATCGGGCGAGTTTCTACTTTCGGACGCAACAGGAATTTTTGGGTTAGGTCAATCCGATCGCGAGATATGGGAGTTTGAAGCTAAGAAATGGTTGAGAAGAGAATAAATTTTTCGCAATTCTGCTGCTCCAATCGCTTAACCAGAATGGCCTAGGGAAAAAGTACGTATTCCGTTTTAATCGGGCGAGATTCTACTTTCAGATGCAATAGGAATTTTTGTGTTAGGTCAATCCGTTCGCGAGATATGGGAGTTTGAAGCTAAGAAATGGTTGACAAGACAACAAATTTTTCGCACTTCTGCTGCTCCAATCGCTTAACCAGAATGGCCTAGGGAAAAAATACCCACACCGTTGTAATCGGGCGAGTTTCTACTTTCAGACGCAGCAGGAATTTTTGGGTTAGGTCAATCCGTTCGCGAGATATGGGAGTTTGAAGCCAAGAAATGGTTGAGAAGGCCAAAAATTTTTCGCAATTCTGCTGCTCCAAACGCTTAACCAGAATGGCCTAAGGAAAAAATACACATGCCGTTGTAATCGGGCGAGTTTCTACTTTCAGATGCAATAGGAATTTTTGGGTTAGGTCAATCCGTTCGCGAGATATGGTAGTTTGAAGCCAAGAAATGGTTGAGAAGGCAAAAAATTTTTCGCAATTCTGCTGCTCCAAACGCTTAACCAGAATGGCCTAGGGAAAAAATACACATACCGTTGTAATCGGGCGAGTTTC